>NC_081338.1:514296-659793 GCF_022539665.2 Daphnia carinata
TGACAAAACTTTCGTTGTGTGTTTTTATCTGGCGCATCGTCTAACTTTCCTTGTTCATTTCAAATTAGCCGCCTGTAACATTGTTTGCTTGCAGGGAATTCGTTTGCTTATGAAGATGGGAGGGAATTAGCCGCTAGATGGTATGTCGAAATCTGTCATGGCGGCTTTTCCTATTCCGTGGCCCATCTCCTTATCTCTGCATTCACCCCGTAAGAATCGCGATGTGTTCTTAATAAGGTTTTTGGAGGTTCAGTTTATGTACTTTATTATGAGCTTGGAATAGATATTCACCTTTGTAATGAGTCGAATAACTGCTTTTGTTAAACGTGACCATAGCTTACGCTAGCCTTGAAGTTGGTACTACTTGAATGGGGGCCGCTCTAAGTGTGCTTTGTGCTACGCTTCTATGGCACGAAGCTAGGGATGGCGCGTGGTGTACAACAAAAGTGCCACGCCCATATCACGCTCCCGACGCATAAGCATGTTTCCTGTTATCACCATGGCGTGTGCCACTGTAGCTGTCCTGGTGGTTGTAAGCCCCTGCTTTTTGATTACAAAGTCACAGTCGCCTTTTCTCGCTCCTATAGTGTACTTGTACCAGGACAAAGAAACGACTTAAAACCTTACGCCTTCAATTAAACTTCCACGGTGCTTACACCGATTAGCGAGGAACGCTAAATTACCTCGTCTCTACAACACTGGGTTACCTAATAATTTGTAAAAAGTTACGCATCCAGTTACACGGCCAGCCACTGCGCTCCAGCGACAATTATACGGCGAAGTTTGCAAATATCTGTTGTTGAAACACAGATTTAGTTTCTTTCGTTTCTGAATTTTCATTATAAAAAATTGCTTGTGAGTGTTTCACGACGAGTTCCAACCGTTCCATATTGTGGTTTATCGCAGCCATAATACGGCTTATACTTCCGGATTTCAGTTCCTGTACATTATTTACAACGGAAGGATGGATTTTTAATCAATCGCTACAGTATTATAAATGACTCTTTACGTCCTTGTTTAAGGTTTGGATGAAAACTCTTGTTAATAATTGTTTGGCGTGGACTAATCAGTTGTACAGCATATCGCCTTTAGCATCTTCCTCGTTGCAGGTAACATTTGATCACCGTACTAACTTGTCGTATTCCCCCAAAGTTCCATTCCGGTTGACTACCGTGGCGGACGGCTGCACACCAGAACGTGTGATAAACGACGACATTTTCTTAATCATTTTTTATTAAACAAAACAAAAACACTATAAAGCTTTTGTAATATATGATCAGTTCTTTAGTTAAACTTTTTTGTCGGGACTTTGGATGCTGTTCGCAGCTATTCCTTCCAAAAATTGAACATATAAATGAATATGAATGAAATTGGGACTCGCCACTAAGCTGACACAGCCAATGTTGATTTCTCTCTTTGGTAGCGTGGAGTTTTTGGATGGCTTCTATGAAAAGAATGGTGCTGGTTGCGGATAATTCTATATAACGTGTTGATTGATTTCTTTTACTTGGCTGTTATTCATTATTCAGATTTTGTTGCGATAAACGTAAAAGAGAGGATCGCCGGGCTGTTGTGTCCATGTTTTCATTGTTCGGGTAAAGTTCTTCCGCTCAGAAATGGTATGCGTTCTTTGGTATTGGTATCTATGGTATTGCGATTCTTGATTAATGTGGTTCCATAGATCTGTGCTAGGTGCACTTGCTTATTGACTATTCAAATACAAAATTTGAATAATCTAAAATGATTATGCAACAGAAAAAAATAAGTAAAACTTGCTATTTGTTAAGATTTTATGGATGACGGACTGAAACGTCTCTTCGCCAACAAAGCTTGTAGCCATACGGAAAATGTGGCACCTCTCCAAGGGAGATTTATCTTCGTTAAACTCAACAGCTGAGAAGCGTAGATTTTTTGCTGGTCACCAACCATCAACGCAATTTCGTTGATGCTCTCGCCTGGTGTGGTACAATCTTCCGCAGTTTGCTGTTTGATTATTAATTAAATAAGTTATGAATGCTTTTATTGAATTCAGTTTTAAATGTCGCGCAAGAATGTTTCGTGAAAAAAGACTAATGACTTGTTGATTGATGCAAATAAAATAAAACATAATTCACAACAATTACATTTTATTGATCTTTGGGCTATTCATTTTGATTGTTGTTTGGTTGATGAACGGCGATGAGCGTTCCAGTCTGTATCAAGCACTTTAAGGTAGAATAGGTTTCTTGAAAATATTCTACGTCCTTTCTGTTGAACTTTTACCTTTCTCTGTCCATATTGTACCGTTCCAGTACCACCTTCCATTACAGACTTCATTGCTCCCAATAGTCGGTGATGTCTTCTGAGCCGGTTTCAACTAGGACGGATCTCGATTTAGATCACATTGATAGTCTGCAAGGAGTCGGAGCTGGTGTAGGGGACCCGGTGGAACTGGGGGCTGGAGGAAGAACCTGTGATAGAACTTGCATGGAAGGACGTACCTGTACCAGAACTTGCATTGAAGGAAGGATCTGTGCTGGAACTTGCATAGGTGGACGGACAGGAATTCGAACTCGTATTTGAAACCGGACTGGATCTGGTACCGTAAGTGGTACGGGAACAACAGGCCGAGAGGTCGTAGGGATCACCGTCATTTTCGCTGCAGGTGGTTTAAAAGTGATTAATTGAGGACGCTCGCTTGAATAATCGCTTGATCAACCCACATCCAAGCTGGTTGATCTCCTTTCTTCGTCTTCTCAGTCCCACTTTTTATCAAACAATTTCCCGGCCCCCTTTTCTTGAATTGTCCGTCAATCTTGAAAGAATTTTGGTTGGTCGTAGGCCGTTTAGTTGTACTGATAATAATTGGATCATCAAAAATATTTCAAATTTTGTGAGATTGCATCATGGATTTACTGTTATTGCAATAAACCATACAACAAACCAAAAGCAGCTGAGAGTTACTCTTTGATTCCAGAAAGATGTAACTTAATTTTCCATGTAAAACTACTGTGGAATACATCGATTTTCTCTTCAAGTTTCATCATAGCAGTTCGATACTGCAACTAGGGACGTTCTCGTAGTGACTTTTCGATGATATGTGTATACAGTTGAAGTTAAAGAAGAAACGGAACAAAGAGGTACTAGGGAGTCACATAATTACAATAGAAGATCATGCGACGTGTCAAAGCAAATTAAATGTTGCGAATAGAAAATAATTGAATGTCAAAATTGGCTATTTTTGCTGCATATTTTTTTCGACGACGATTTTTTGCGTACCGTTTTATGTTGTCGACACTTTGTCCAACGAATTCAAAAATTCCTCTTTGTATTAAGCCCGACGTGATAATCTTTCTCCGGAGAAAACGAGGACTGAAACTCTACAGCCAACAAACAGAATGATAAATGCCCCAGTTAAGTCTTTGAGAGATAATTGGCGAGCTTCATTCGCCATAGTTATCTTCTTTTTACCTTCTTTGGCTTTTGCGCTTTTACACTGGGGTGGGATTGCTTTACGTGGGTCTAATATCCAATGTAGTTCTATTATTTCGTTCCCGTGCCTTTCCAAGATCCTGATTAGATTTTTATGAACTACGAGTAAACACGTTACCTCTTGTTGACTTGTAATTACCCTTTGTTGATGATTTTACTATAGAGACTTTTTGCAAACGCCCAACCGTGAATAGAAGGCATGTAGGCTGCTGGCAGCTGAACTGACCACGGCCCTCGTCATGGTAGCAGATGTTGTCAGAGGTGTCCACCCACAATCGGGACCCATAAACGTACCGAGTACTGGTGAACGACCATCGGTCGACCTCACTAAGACCGGGTTCCCCATCAAGCTCATCTCAGATAATTTAGGAGTTTTTTGGTGGAAAATATCCGTGCGCAATTAGACAGGTCCACTCTGTTCGAATGGTATAATGCAACTGACAACCAACCACAATTTTCGACCTCTCAACTTGAACTTGAACTTCACATGTTCTTTTGCAGCTTTTTAAGCTGCTTTCGAATACATAGAGCTCAAGGACATTTGAGCCCGAACTACGGCCGAACGACCCGGTCTAAGAAAATAAGTGTCCCAGAATGAACGACGAAACACAAAAACTTTGACCCCCACGTTAGGGCAATGCGAACCACTGTAAGACCAAAAGCAGGCTACCATTTTTCTCGCCATGTCGCACTACTACAACTGGACATCAAGTTCATAATTTTACGTCGCATTAAGAGCGGCGTAGCGTAACACAAAGGCTCAAAGTGGCCTGTGTTACGCTTAAGCGGCCAGTGGGCATTCGTAAAGGCTACCATCGTGACCACCGCTTTTACGCTAATTGACACTGACTTCAACACCTAACAAAGGAAACCACTGGACGGTTAAGCTTCCATTCCACCTACCACATGTAGGACCCAAAAAAAGGGGCACACACACGCGCACACAACTAGCACACACCTTTCCTTCTTTGCTGTTCTAATGCCGACTTGGACCTAAACCCATATAGAAGCTTTTGATTTTTCTAATTTCAATCTCGCATTCCCGGAGCACAAAACCCTACCCCCTAGGGGATCTTGCGGTGCAGAGCCCAACACAAAAAGATCTAACCCTCGCTAACGATTTGTAGCAAACATTTGCCTCCGCTTGTTTGAAAGTCTTCATTGATGGCGCTCATTAGATATTCTTGGGACAATTTTCGCCAACCGGAAAAGCGTATACCATATCATTCGTGATGGGGAACAAAAAAAGGAAACCATTTTTAGAAAATTTCCGCTGCGAGATGATTTTGTTAACCGTTCACTGGCATACGTAATTCTTTATTCACGATATCACCACTGCGATGCACTGCGAGCGAGGCACACAACGAGAAAATGGGTAGGAATTGAGTTTATTATGTAGCTCCTTCATCACCCCTGTACAGACTTGCCGTCCGATTATTTCTTGGGTGATTATCGGTCACCGTGGATAATCGAAAAAAATAATCGGCGGTCATTCGTCTGTTGAAAAAATTTGATTTCCGATTTAATTTCTTACCGATTATTTTTCCGATTGTTTTTAGACGCCATATAGCAGTATAGAAATAAGTTGCCATTGTTTATATTGACACAAGTTTACACTTCACATAAGCGTCTCGTACAAAAGTGACACAGCTATCAGTATACTTTCATATTCTCTCATCTACTGTTCATAGATGTCGCTGAATAAACGGAAATTAACCACTCGATTAAACTAAAATTAAAATCGAAATGCCTATTTCAATTATTTAAAAATGATTTGATCGCTGATTAAAATTTTTATCGAAATCGCAATCGCTGATTAATTTTCAATCGCGATTACGGCAGGTCTGCCCCTGTATTTTCACTCGAGTTCTTGACATTTGTTTATCATGAAAAGAATAATTTTGACCATTTTCTCCGACTATTATATTCTTAATAGTATGGATGTTTTTTAAAAACCTGCCGTGAGGAAAACATCAATGCCCCTCCCTGTATCAACAATTAAATGAACGTCGTTCTTTTGGGCGAGGTGGTAGGTTGAGATAACGAGTGGTGGGTTATTGGGAGCGAGAATGTAAGCGATGAGCACTGAACTGTAGCTGTTGACGAGAACTGCCGCTGCTAAACACCAAGCACCAGCCAATACTCGATCAGCTAGTTTTGGCGATGATCACGTTCCCCCTATTTGGTTTGGAAATAAGAATTACATGAAATTTTACTCTTTTATGTTTCTTATACTTATGTTTCTTTTATGTTAGCGTCTTGGTTGTGTAAGTATAAAGGACGATGCAAATGGTCCCTCTCTATGGCTCTCTTGTTTCTCCGTTTATGAGAAAATTACGACACTCTTAAGCCAGCTCCGTTCGAGAATCAGTCGCTCTAGCTCCTCGCTAGCATATCGACGCATCTTGAAGCACTACCATAGTTCCAGCATCGTGTTTGAATGATCTTTTCTCAGTTTTTGAATGACGATTTTTGCCAAAGAAAATGGCTATCAACAATCCATGTGTTTTACCTGTTGGTGGCCGTTGACGACCGTGTTACAGATGATGGCTACCGAGGATCTAGAACCCCTACCGGTGACTGTAACTCCGATTCATTATCGATTTACATTGTTACCCGTTCTAGGAGACCGTCGTCTGTGCGGTCACGTTTGGATCGACGCAGCTCGTGCTGAAACGAATTTGACTGTTCTTTACGCGCCAGATCTGGCCATCATAAAAGCGATTGTGTTGCCGGTGTCATCAGAAGCTAGTGAAAAAGGGAGTCAGTTTAAATCAAAGATGGATTAGTTTTGGAAAATTTCTGCTTCGCTACCGTTGTTGATCGATCGGTAGCCGGTGAAATAGGACTGAAACGAAATAGGACTGGAAAAATAGGACTGGAAATTTCCAGTCCTATTTCTACCGGAGAAATAGGACTGGGAGAAATAGGACTGACTTTTTAAAACTTTTAGGACAGTCCTATTTCTCCATGCCAGCAGTCCTATTTCTCCTTAGAAATAGTCCTATTTATTTTATTTTGTTCCAGTAGGAACGATACGTCTCCAATCCGGTAGGCAACATTTTGCGTAAGAGCGTCGGGTTATATCCATTTCCCTTTGTAAAAAGCCGATGGTGTTAACTCATAACTTAAATGGTTTACCAAACATTTACCTTTTATCCTATTTTAATTTAAATTGCAGGGGACCATTAAATATGTTATATCTAATATAGTTCATTTAATAAAATACTACAACGGCCACACCAGAAATATTTATTAAATTTTTCTTACTTTTTAGTGCATAAATAACTTTTCCAGTTGCACTCATGTTGTACTTGCTCATACAACTATCAGCAACGATTAACAAGCAAGTCTTACCATATCGGTAGCGCTCTAACCTGTGACACGGGTAGGCTTGTGTTCGATTCTCTGTGGTTACATTTGTTCTGAGGTTTTTAATAATTATTCTATGGAAGAATTTTTGGGAAGAAAACAATTACTGGTGTTTAGGGTAATACTACTGAAATGGCAAATAATGGTAGTTCTGACTTCCCAATTTTCACATGTGTGTTTCAGTATTTCAGCCAGTCAGTATTTAGATCTTCATGGTGTAGGTTGTCGACGGTGCTTCGAATGTGCCGTGAATGTGCTAATCATCTGTTGTTCGTGTCCAGCGGCCTGCCCAGTTCCTGCCCAGCTGCGGATTGTTTCTAAGGAGTCGCAAACCGTAAGTACATTTTCTATTTCACTAGTGCTGGGCCGTACCCGGACACATTGTATCAGGCTCGGAACGGATAGGCAACGGTTCGAGTGCTGGCATTGTTAATATAAGTGTAAGGGCATTGAGACTTGTCACCTCAATGGGCACAGGTATCGGGATTGGTTTCACAGTGTCGTCGTGAAACCAATCGTCTGACCCAGGTCAGTGGACCTTCAGTTAAATAGATATCTTAGTCGGGACGTAGGCCGACTAGGATTAGAAATATTTACGATAGTTATTTAATTATATATGCAAATTATGGGTATGCTACCTAACTATACTTCACGTCACTTAATGCTTTTACTTTTTTTATTGTCTTTCTACTGAACTTTGCTTATGTTTTACTAATTTTTTTTTTCTTCTTTTTCTTCTTTGTAGGTTTTGCCTGGCAATTTTTTTACAGTTTACTCAGGCCGGTTTAACGTTTTTTTATTTCTTAAGTTCTTTCTTTGCCTTTTTCATTAATTTTATTTTTCTTTTTTCATAGGGAGCTCTGATCAACGAATTTTTAAACCGTTCTTTCGGACAATTGAAAGCTTTTGCTTTCTCTTATCACTCGTTTGGTAAATGGTTGGAAGGATTTAAACATGCAAGGTAAATTCATTTATAGTTACATGGAGTACATTGGTATAATTATTGCAATTTTATTTTTTTTAGAACAATCATCTTCTCGGGAATTGTGGCCACGAACCAAAACCATCAATCGGCACATTAGTCGTCGCTTGCACAACAAGTATTATCGTAATAATTCAAGCATAATGTATTACATTACATATTACATTAAAATAAAAAAGTCAATTGAGATTATGTAAGTTTATTGATAAAGTATGTTAATTTGTAAACATTCGTCAAATAAAATACATGTTACAAACAAACAAATGTTATTCAATTATAGACATATCTAGGTCATCATTAATATTATTTATAGCAACATTAAGAGCATGTGAGGAAACAATAGCGGGAAAAGATGATCTAAGCTCTAAAACTATTTCTTCTAGTAGATCCATTGTAGATAGCTGCAAAAACAATAATTAGTTATAGGGAAACTTTTCTTTCTTGTAAATTTAGAAAACATACCTCATTATTTTGATAGCGCGCCCAAAGCTGGAACAGTACGGAATTCTTAAGTTGGGTCTCTTTCTTCCGGTGAGCCCTTATTTTGTCATGGCAGAGTAGCGTGCTAGTAAGGGAAACTTCTTCGGCCAGTTTCCGCAATACCATTGTCATCTTGTAGAATTTTAAATTAGATCCGCCTGCCAACTACAAACATTTTTGTTATTAATTATTCATTACATATTATTGTTCAAATTTAAATTACCTTGTTCCATTGGTGGTGAATTCCTTCGCAGTCGTTATTGGTACGCGTTAAGATGTTGAAGCATGACCAGTTCTCAGGAGTCCAGAACTTGCCCTGAATCCAATTCCGCTCCATATAATCCATGAGTGCTGGAAGTTCGCTAGGTGCTGAGCTCCTCAACGCGTCAAACACACCAGGAATTTTACCAGCTACAAAAAATTAAAGTTCACAAATGTTATTTATGACAATTAAATATAACATTTGTGTGCTATTTACCTGGAAGATATGCAAGGCATAGCAGGCGAAACACAAAGTCTCGCACTGGATTCGGTCCCTTGTTGTTGTAGAGGGTGGCAAGGTGAAGATCCCGGACCTTTTTCAGAACGGCTTGGCACCAGTGGAAATTGCAGCCAAAGTGCTGGCAATCCACAAAGTGCCTGCGGACAGCCGTAAATATAGCACGTTCGAAATCGGTCACGATCCGCTGGACTCTAGGAAGGGGGATTATATCCTATTACAATATAAAATTTATTATTTTTACATAACAAACTATTTGTAAATGAGATAGTATCTATACCTTTATCTTCTCGAAGACAGCGCTATAGTCGGCTGCTCTTCTCCTGGTCATGCAAATCTCTTCTTTCTATTCGTCGCCGGCAACTATCTTCAACTTCCTCGGCTTTAGCACCCATAAATCTTCTTCATCAATTTTATTTCAAAGTCAATATAAATATTAACTCCACTTCGGTGGTAGAATCCTCTTCTTGGTAAAGAAGTTGAGGAATTGTTAAAATGTTAAATTACAAATAATTTATTTTTCGCCCATCTACCGTTATCTACCATCTCCTCTCTCATCCATTCTCTTGTATCTCAACAGTTCTTCTTGCTCCTGGGGAGGAACTAGCTTTCATACAGGCGAAGATTCATTAACATTCTTCTACTATTCATAGTAAACTTAACCGCAAATGTTATTAAAAACCTCAGAAGAAATGTAACCACGGAGAATCGAACACAAGCCTACCCTTGTCACAAGTTAGAGCGCTACCGATATGGTAAGACTTGCTTGTTAATCGTTGCTGATAGTTGTATGAGCAAGTACAACATGAGTGCAACTGGAAAAGTTATTTATGCACTAAAAAGTAAGAAAAATTTAATAAATATTTCTGGTGTGGCCGTTGTAGTATTTTATTAAATGAACTATATTAGATATAACATATTTAATGGTCCCCTGCAATTTAAATTAAAATAGGATAAAAGGTAAATGTTTGGTGAACCATTTAAGTTATGAGTTAACACCATCGGCTTTTTACAAAGGGAAATGGATATAACCCGACGCTCTTACGCAAAATGTTGCGTACCGGATTGGAGGCATATCGTTCCTACTGGAACAAAATAAAATAAATAGGACTATTTCTAAGGAGAAATAGGATTGACGCCGAGGAGAAATAGGACTGCTGGCATGGAGAAATAGGACTGTCCTAATAGTTTTAAAAAGTCAGTCCTATTTCTCCCAGTCCTATTTCTACCGGAGAAATAGGACTGAAAATTTCCAGTCCTATTTCTCCAGTCCTATTTCCTTTCAGTCCTATTTCACCGCCAATCGATCGATCACTATACGAACGCAGATGGTACCAGCATTGCGCTCGATCATCACGCGGACAGCCAGAAGCAGTTGAGCAGCATTCTCTTGAGAGAAGTGTTGAAAAAGGGAGCTTATTATCGCATTGGATTGTGTATACCGGCAACAACTACGAGAGTAACAATGGACTCTTCTCTGCTACGTACCAATTTGCAATAACTACGATTGTTACAAGAGGTAATTTAAATAATGTTTCGTAAAAACCATACAAAACTGATTGAAAAATAACAGGACGATTGCGCCACACAATTTGAAGCAATTCACGGTACACTATTACAAAAAATCTAAACGTTATTGAGGAAAAAGTTTTTGATAAATTCTTTCATTTATTTAATAGCTTGCAGGTTATTGCCTTGCATAGACGAGCCAGCAAAGAAAGTCACTTTTCAGCTAATGCTAGGAAATAATTTTACTCTAAAAGCATCGTTAATATACCGCTGAAACGTTCTACACACATGTACTTAAAACAACAGCGAAATTATCTACATAATGCATTAACATTTTATTCTTAACGCTCCATCTGCTTGTCTAAATGTGATAGGGCTACGGTTGATAACTAGGTTAGGGACACATTTGACACGGATAAAGAACGTCACCGTGTGATTGTGAACGCATCTGCACCGACTCGGCCATTTACATTTTGCCCTCAACTTGATATCCAATGCGTTTAACAAATACTAAAGTTACCTAGGCGTCCCATATTCGTTACCCAAACTGGACGTGGTTGCCTTACCTGGATACGAAGAAGGTAAAGCCATGGACAATTGGAGGCTTATAATTCACAATGAAAAGAATCTGTTGGTCGACGAGACGGTCGATGATATTGTCGCAAGTAGAAATAGAAGAGTGGTTATCTCTAAACAGAGATGAGTCACCTGCTCCTTGGACTACGCTGCAACCGGGGGAAAGAACTTACCAGAAGAATGCTACCCTAATAGAGATACAGAGATACGGAGTCCGGAAGGGCTGTGATAAAACTTCGCGCAGCAGGATAAAACACTGCTGTGAAACCCCGTTCGAGAAGTCTCTATTGGAGGAGCTCCCGGAGTTGTCTAAACTCCGTTAGTGCCATTGGTTTCCCAAGAGGTCTTCATTGTGTTTCTCCAAGTTCAGGTAAAATTCTTCTGTTTCATCCCTTTTGTTGGTTCTAGTGAGAAGATCATGATAGTTATTGTCACTGATTGATGTATTAGTCTATGCGTATTTAATACAAATAAGTTATGACAATATAGACAAGTCTAAGTTGGTACTACCATCGTTCACGAATTAGCTCATCAGTGGTTCGGTAAGGTCCTTAGCTCTACGTCATGGGATGATATTTGGACGATCGAAGGACTCGCGGCCCTGTTCGGATCACCTATTCTGGTCCAGGTATACGTTGTCTGTTGATAATGGCTTCCAACTTTGTCAGAACGCATCTCTGCCCTTTCCGATCCGAGGTTGCCTCCGGTTTTGAATACGAAATACTAATACTCGTTATCCTTCAAGAGATCATGACGAGTGTTGTTAAGCACTCAGTTCGCTTTGAGTGCTCCAGCTAGCCGTTGTCCAAGTGTCGATAAGAAATTCGACATCATCGCTTACGCAAAAGGTAACCAGCAAAAAATCTACATATCCGAGCTTTTGAGTTTAACGAAGACATATCTCACTTGGACAGGTGCCGCAATTTTCCGTATGGCTAGGAGCTTTGCTGGCGAAGAGGCGTCCCAGTCTGTCATACGTAAAATCACAACAAATAACAAGTTTTACTAATTTTTTTTAATTGCATAATTATCTTAGGATTATCCAAATTTTTTATTTGAATAGTTAACGCGGAAGTGTAACTAGCACAGATCTGTGGAACCTCATCAATCAAGAAGCCCGTCAAACGCATACTTTTTCAGGGCTGATGAATGTTGCCCGAATAATAAAAACATAGACACAACAGCCCGGCTATCCTCTGTTTCACGTTCACCGCAACAAAATCGGAATAATGAATATCAGCCAAGTAACAGAAATCACTCAAAACGTTAAAAGAACTATACACAATCCGCAACTTTTCTTATCATAGAGGCCATTCAAAAACTCGGATTCGCCACCAAAGGACATCTCACATCGGCCGTCAGCTTCGTGGTGGGTCCCCATTTCAAAAACCAGCTAGAATACGGAGGTTTCAGTCGTATAATGACTGCGATAAACAACAATATGGAATGGCTAGAACTTGTCACTGATGACTCACGAGCAATTGTTAAATAACGAAAATAAAGAAACGTAAGAAATTAAATCTGTGCATCAACAACAGATATATGCACAAACTCTTCGTATAATTGTCTCCGGAGCGCAGTGGCTGGCCCTGTAACTACATCCGTAATTTTGTACTTTGTAGATACCACGCGAGCCAGTCGCTGTAGCTTGGAAAAAGTCTATACAATCAATTCTGCTGATAGCCATCCTAGAATATTGAATATACAAGTTACTGGTTGTGAATATGTGAGCTAGGTACTTAATTATTTGTGCACTCCAACCGAGAACTTATTAGTTTCAGTATTTAGGCTTCGGTGAACGGTAATACACTTTTCCAATGGGCAATTTCGCAAATTCGCAATTTTTATGAAATTAAAAATCGAAACTGTGCCCTTTGTCCCGCTACTGAAAACGCGTACTAAACAGTCTTCCGGGATTACCGATTAGGAATGGCTAAACAGCATTACAATAAAAATAGCATTTAATCTCAACAGCATGACAAATTCAGATTCAATTCAACCCGCGGAAGTATTATATGGTAGACGAATTTGGTAGACACAAGAGAAACCTCAACCTTAAGCACCTTTCTGCTTATTTATAAATTAATTACTTGTTTCATTAAAACAAATACTTTTAGCATCCCTCAACGCAGGAGAAAGTTAACGTAAGGAATACCAGTGTTGCACTGGAAGGAATAAATGACATAGCACGTAATCAAATCAACCCAACACCACAATATCACAATTTAACTCAGAATACAGAAGTAAAATTTTTCTCTAGGCAAGTCGTAGCTGATTGATATCAGTAACTGGACCCAGCTCGTTTGCTTTGTCTTCCAGGAGTGATTCTGCTTTCCTTCAGGGAAGTGAAGCAACTGATCAAATAGAAAAGGCCATTTTTGCAATCACTATTGTTCATGAGATTGCTCGTCAGTGTTTTGGAAACCTGGTAACATCTTGTTGGGGGAATTTAGTTTTCTAGTTTGCCCTGTTCTCAGTTAAACTAAGTAGTAGTTGAATTTTAGTTCAGATATCTGGTTTATTGAAGGGCTTGTGTAAAGCATCTTCCCGTGTGGGGAGACTGACTTTACTGTATTAAGACAATAAGAAATAAAAACGAGCTCGGAGGCGTATTTCCCACAATGATGGATTTATTATTCTGAGTGAAGCATACTACAAGAAGCAAGACATAGAAAGAAAATAAAGATACAGTAGGGAAACTAAAGAGAGTAAGAGAGACAATTATGACCAAGTCTTACCGTGATAACACGAGTAGGTAGCGGAAAGAAATCGACACGGAAGCGAACGAGATAACCTCACGCTCACTAAGGCAACTCACAATCAAAATAGATTGAACAAATGTCAAGAAGAGGACAAATGCACTGTCCAAGAATAACTAACTTTGAACAGATGCAAATTAAAGCAATTAATAAAATTACTTTTTTTTTAACTGGTTGAAACAAATAAATATAAATTATAAGCTCCAGTGATAAAAATAGAAGATAAAAAAGTTACGAGCATCTGCAAAAGGTTGTAAAATTCCTGTAGGCAAATAAGTTCACACTAAAACGTACAAGTTACTACACAATACTACTAACCAAAGATAAGCGCAACAAGAACAAATTCAGGCGACTACTTTACTCAGATGCAAGTTCTTGTCTGATCTTTCCCATATTTTGGGTTCACGATTAAACCTTGCATATTGGCAAATTGGTGAGTTGCTGTGCGAGTATTTGCCACCAATCAAAGATGTTTAAATGGCGTGATAATGGTCCGATGATGGGCGTCGCCCGTGCCGCCAATCAAATGTTTTATAAGTGGCGTGATGCTGATGACACATGAATGCGTCAGCTAGCTAGCAGTTGTTCATCTAGGTCACCCGTGTTGCGTGTATATGTTGTTGCAATTGACATGTTTTATACTAATTACTTATTAAAGATACTACAGAAAGGGCATATAAGTTGAAGATGTATATTGGCTTCGTTACACTTGCCACGTTATTTGAGAATATTGTAAGGACTTCAAGCTCAACTCAACTCGCATATTGCCCTTGCTATCTTTCTACCTCAGTCGACCTTTTCGCTACGATCTCCCCTTTTATTACCTTCTTCCGGTTGACCGAGGTGTCAACGACACCAAGCTTATCTGCTAACCTCGTTTCCCTTTTGACACCGGTTCGCTGCTTTATTACCAACGCTAACCTTAGCGTCCCCAAGCAAAAGCGCGGTATAAAACCCCCGCCCGAGCTTCCCAAAAGAGAGACCCTTCGTAGTCGTCGCATAGACTAGTTGTGTATCTTTGTAATGTCTTGGTGCCAATTTTAAAATAAACTTGAAACCCCGAAACGCAACGTTTCAATTGTTGCAATATTGTTCTCAGTAAGGTTTTTTTCTTTATCTATAAAATTATAGTCCATTGTTTTATATTGATAAAAAATGTTCATTAGATTGCCCCTGAATTGGGAGCGGATGTCATCGCGGTCCTGGTTCTTCCAACAAGCGCTGTTTCACGATACCTTGAATATATTGTAAGGATCCGCCGACCAAATAAAATCTAACGTGTCCTTTTATTGCCCTATCTTTCACCCGTTGACCTATTTTGGCCCTATTTCCGGATGACCCACTTTCTAATTTTATTACCCTAGCGATCAAGCCAGCTTCCTCTCGCCTGACTTTCAATTCTTTGCACATGCTAAACTCACTTTGACCCAAAACTCTGCTCTCTGTCCTACCGTATAAAACGGGAAACCATCACGAAAGAATTCCTAGTGCTAAACAATCTACGAAAGGATAAAAAGGCATATTCAATTCGGTGAGCGGGACGGATTCATTAAACGGTAAAGGCAAATCTAGAATGGAACTAAAAAACGTTGGCGTCAACTCTCTCTGCTCTTGGCATGTATATGGTTGGGTGAAAAAAAACATCCCGTTCGCCATCACTTGAGGCGGTCACAGTTGGAACCGAAAAAATTGATTTATCTGTTTCCCTGCACAGAAGAAGACTGGGTTGAATGCAGGATTGCCGGAGAAATAGGACCTGGAGAATAGGACCCGGAGATTTAGGACCTCAAAATAGAACCTGGAGAAATAGGACCCGGAGAATTAGGACCCAATCTTCAAACATAATTTGAATGGTCCTATTTCTCCATCATAAGGGTCCTATTTCTCCTTAGTATTGGTCTTATTTCTCCTTAGGAAATAGCCTTAATGCCCGCTGTTATAAAGGAAGAACCGGATGGCTTATGTAGTTTTCCGCACTCCAAACCACGTTATCAATTGCTCGTGTAATCAGTCCATCATAACTTTTTTATTTAAAATCATATTTGTATTTTTTTTGCGTGATTACACGCATTATTTATTGCTTTACACAGCTCATGTATAAAAGTTATATTTATTTTTACACAGTGTTTGATTTTTTGCCCTTGACCTTTCGTTAGTGGCGTTTTCAGTCCTAGTATCGCCCTCCCCTCTGGCTGATATCCTTATTCCATGCGAATTCCCGGAGACGAGGGGCATGCTTTCCCCTAAGTACTCCTTAATACACTGATAAATAATAAAAAAAATTATATATATATAATTTAAGACAAGCACATTTTTTAATAAAAAAAATATTTGCCGCAAAACCATAAATAGAGACCTACGTGGCAAGAACGAAAATAATGAGTTCCGCTCGGATCATGGAAGGCATGCCAGTGTATTGTTATACAAAACTATCATGGCACGGCTTGTAAATAATGACACACGAGGCAGCTCATCCATGTCAATATCGGCAATTCATACGATAAGTTTGTTTTTTTCGCTAGTTTATTCAGTTTATGCTTTCCTTTCATTTTTCGTTTTCTTAATGTTGATTTATCCCTTTTCTGTTGTTGTTCCTTTCTCTTTTCTTGTTCTTCGATGCGTTCAACCAACTTTTTTCTTGTTTGTGATGTTGATTTTATTCTCTTTCCTAATTGGTTTATCAAGCTCGCAATGAATTCCACATTTTTTTTTAACCTATTGCGCTTAGTATTCTTTTATGTTATAATACAGAAAAGTAAAATTAGTTGAAGGTCTATTTTTTTTTGTCGAAATCAAAGTTTACCTTGGCATCTGTTATTTTTCCTTTGTTTGTTTAGTTTCTTCTTCTCCAACTTATCTAACTTCCGTTTAAGTTGAGCTTTCATTTTATCAGAGTCCTGCTTTTCCCCTGAAATTGGATGACATATGCTGGCTTGCCTTCCTTAAATAAAAAGATTATAGCACATACATACCCTACTAGCCTTTGTCCGTCCCAGGGACATCTCATCTACGTCCTGGCTGGCCGATCGGGACGTCCCATTCTGACGGCAGATGTACGTCACCAGGATGTCCTAATGTCCGGTTTTAGGGACGTCCACTGGAGGACGTCCTACGGACGTAATTAATTGGAAGTCCTGGTAACGTCCTTATTTGGGAGTACTACGGACGTCCTTAGTTGGCCGTCTGCAGGGTGGCAAATCCGTACGTTCAGTGAACGTACGTATTGGAACATCCGCGGAATGTCCGGATCGCGGCAGCCAAAGGACGCAAGAAAATTTGTTTAAATTAAAATAAAACCATAAATTTTTGGTAATTGATTTACATATCATTTATTTTTACAAAATACAAATAATTAAACAAAAAATTCAAAAAAAACTTTTTCGATTTGACTTCGGTAGCAACAGACGAACTAAATCCAGGTAAGCATATTATTTACATTTGTTGTACCGATCAAAAAGCTCTTCAACTTCCGCCAAACAGCGACGATCTTCTTCCTCATTTTCACGCACAAATACTTCCAACGGATACTAACATTACAAGAAATATGAGATCAGGTAACAGTTTGAGCCTAATTGAAATTTTAAAACTAACCTTGTGGCGAGGGAAGGTTCCAATTGGCCAGTCCTTTGTAGGAATGTCCAGTTTATGGACTGGCTTGGTATGAGTCGTGATTAACGTACCAAACGTTCTGTCGTGGAAAGCGCCTTTTGTAACAGAGCAAAGTGTAAAGCATCTTCCCGTGTGGGATGATGGACTTTACGGATTAAGACAAATAAATGTAAATTGAACTCGAGGCGTTTTACCCACAATGATGTATGTATTATATCAGCTAAGACATAAGAGTTAAAAAGACAAAGAACAAAGAAGAAGAAGAAACATTCAAGAAACAAGTCAAAAGAAACAAATATAATTGGGTCTTACCGTGATCACACGTATAGAGAACGAGAAGAAAAACGACACAAGGCGGGCGTGATACGCAACTTCCACGAGAGCGATACACAAACAATAGTTCAAAACAAATGGAACTAGACAGTCGAATCACCGCGAATAATTCTAAGTCTAAACAATTTTACTGGACTGACTCGGCGAATAAAATGTTAAGTAAAAGGCACAAATTCAAGCATAACATTAATAAAGTAATATAAATGCTTTCAGGCAACTACTCGAATCGGCTGCAAGTTCTAGTCTGATCTTCCTCAGATGCTGGGTTAACCACGGAACTTTGCATATTGCAAAGTGGCGTGATTGGGAGGAGCTTGTAGGCTGCACGCGGTTGACCAATTAAAAGACGCGTTCAATATGGCGTGATATTGATGACGTATCGCCTGCGTGAATCATCTTGCAGGTGTTCATCTAGATCACCCGCGCTGCGTATGTTGCGGTGCAATTAATATGTTCACCCTTGATGAGTAATAAAGACATCGAGAAGAAATATATGTTGAAGATGTCTATTTGGCTTCGTTACAAAAGGCTTTAATTTAATATTGATTCAACATTGTAATGTGTTTCTAAATACCTTTGAAAGACATAACAGTCAGGTCAGAAACACCAGGCAATTGGTTCATTACGCAACTCGTCTTCTCCTCTGGGGTATATGACTTATCTCCCCTCTGTTTCCGGCGATACCAAACGAAAATTGCCTTGTACGCATTTTCGTTTGAGCACGATCCACACGCCATAGTCGTTACCTTTAAATATATTTTTTATTATTTGCAATAGGTCGGAACAATTAAGGAGCTACAACTTACCTCTGTATGGCCTTTGGGAGCAATACGTAACAGAGAATTCTGGACTCGCTGAGGATAATTTTCACCAGGAAATACACCGAGGGCAGGTCGGTTTATGAATCTTTGAGAAATATAAATTAAAATTTTGATGTTGCCCAGACAGGTAAATAATCAATTCAATTACGTTCTGATGTTTTCCTTATCTTGACATCTAATAATTCAGGGTGGTTGTAACCCAATGGAACTGAAGAGGTTTGAGTGTAAACATCAAGCAGAATATTGCCATCGACATCGTATAAATAGTTTCGTATGCTCTTCGAATAATCGGCGAACAACTGCACTACGTCCGAGATCTGCAAAGATAAATTTGGTAATTTAAAGTCTTATGACGTTAACACAAAGTATGGCAAATAGTATAAAGAAAAATGGCAACTGACTTGAATTTTTTTCACTTTTTTTCACACTGCTATGCGGCCGTTGCTCAGGCTGCTGTTGTTGCTGATGGAGAAAGTCGAATAACTGTTGTTTTACTTTGCGGGCCTTTCAACTGCTTCCAAAACTAAGAAAGAAAAAAAAACTCAGGTTTGATGAATGAAAATTACGAACAAGAAAAACGAACAATAACATATAATATAGCATGCAACAAGAATGAACAACATGGAACGAATCCGGGTTTTTACCATCTTTATTCCTGCTGGATGTTAGGGTTTGCCACCTAAGACGATAATAAATTAAGGTAGTTAATAGTTGAAAATGCGTCTAACTGAAATGATAATTAAACAATGGCTCTCAGATACTATCTAGTAGGAAGATTATAAAAGTTTTTCAACATTCCAAAAAGTTATAATTATCGAGTACTTAAATTTTAGATAAATACGAAAGAAATTCACCTGTGGCAATAAGGCACTTGTGGTAGGTGATGGTAAGGCCGTCATCTAACTCGGCTTTGCGACCAGCAATGTCCAGTTTAACTACATGATGTCCTCGCACAACTGAAACACCACCATTTTCTTTGGCAACTAATTCCACTGGACTGCAGTAGAATTCATCCTGATCGAAGAACAAACTGGATCCAAAAATAGGTCACATTCATTAAAATAGCGCAACACAAAATTATAACTTTAGACAATCACCTTCACTTTTTTCCGTTCCACTGCTTAAACTTCAGTTTGTTTGACACTTCGGGATCGTCACTGAACCACAATTCTTACGCGATAGTGGTGGCCTCATGTAAGGCAAGTGGTTTTCTTCACCAATGACTAAGACCTAGAACAAATGATTCAATTAAAAATGGCGAGATATTTTATGGCATGCTTATAAAAGTCCGATTCGATGAGTTGTAGCCTTGAACGTGAACGGAAGAACGAAAAGCCTTTAAATCATAAAAATAAAATTAATTTAGATTCACTTACACATATCTTACCATTCATAGCTGGGTGTGTAGTTGGTTTTCTCCTCAACAACAGAATTGGATGTCGTGGTTCTATAAATTGAAATCCGTTAAAGCTCAGTACTTGCATCTTGAGATGAATGTCTTGACGTAACTAACAGCCGTAATGCTGTTATTTCATCTGAACGATAAGAAAAATGATCACATAAATTTCACAAACAAAAAACTGTGAACATCTAGATTACCAGAAGGATGATAGTTATAAGGCAGCTAACAAGTTGGTTCCCAAATGGTTCATGGTAAATCATCTCTAGTTTCATGATTCTCCTTGAAAGTAACCACCTAAGAAACATTTCGGATTAGTAATCTGTGTCAAATTTCCAAATGCAATTAATAAAATTATGTCTATACTTTAAATACCTTTCCTTCCAAGTAAATTTTTTTCTTCTGTGGTGCTAATGCCAACATGAATTTGAAATGTACCAAAACTGCCAAACCTAGGAAATAAAATTTTTTTTTATTTTACTGAAACTAGCCACTTACCTGTCAAACAAACACCGCTTACAATAAGCAACTTCAACGATTCATAGAATTGTAGGATGTTGACACTTCGAGCTTGCAACAGTCGTCTGCTTGTAGTAACCGTTGCCATATATATCGTAAAAAACAATATTTTGCGCAAGGGCAAACAGTGTTTTATTATGAAATTAACGTTTATTAAATTATTTTTATGTAATAATTTTCTTAGTTATCTGTGTATTAAGAGGTACTTATGCGCCCTCCCAAGAATCCTTATTGAGGCACGAAGAAAAAAAAAAGTGAATAGTGACACTAGTAAAGGGCGGGTGATGGTAGGCCTGAAAACACCAGTAAGAAAATGTAAAATGCAAAAATTCAAATACTGTGTAAACAAAATTACTTTTCTATTAAATGAGCTCAAAAAAGCAATAGAAAAAGCATATAATCCTGCAAAAATATTATGAATGTAAATTTAAAAAAAAAAGTTATAATGCAGTGAAGAGGCGTCATATTGATAACGGTGTTTGGAGTGCAGAAACCAATATAGGCCGTTCGGTTTTTTTTTCAACATATAGGAAAACCAATTGTACATTGATTTTTATGATGGAGAAATAGGACTTTAAGGCTGGAGAAATAGGACCCTCAATATGGAGAAATAGGACCCTTCAAAAAATGTTTGAAGATTGGGTCCTATTCCTCCAGGTCCTATTTCTCCAGGTCATATTTCATATTTGTAGGTCCTAAATCTTCGGGTCCTATTTCTCCAGGTCCTATTTCTCCGGCTACCGAATGCAGGCTGATATATACAATGTATGTACAATAGTTATGGTAATTGAAATAAATGAATAAAAGAGAAACAATTTTTTAATTATTTGTCAGCAAAACTAATTACAAGAATTAGTTCATTAATTACAATAAATAGCCCTTGGTAAGGACTATCAATTTTTGGTTAATTGTTATCAACATTTTCAAATGGAAAAAATCTTAAAGGCAAAATGTATTTTTGTTGTTTTTCGATCTTAGGTTGTAATGGGCGCAACTGATAAAAAAAATAGATGTTAAGGTTAAACTTTTTCCTTTTTGAAAAATTTAACATAAATTTTATTGAATTAGATAGCTCTTGATAAGAGCTATCGATTGATACATAATTTGTCAATTTTGACTGTTTATTTTTCCTCGTAAATAATTATTAAAGGGGATGGGGTGTGTGAAAAAGACGAAGCTTTGCATTGATCGTTTGATGCTTAATCTTCGTCAAAACATGAAATCGTTATAATATTTTTGTTGCTGGTGATCCCAGGAACAAGTTTGTTTGAACCATACTTTTAAGGTGCTACATTTAACCCCAAAATTACGTTTGAAAAAGTGGTTCTAGACAAACCATTATGGCAACCATTTTCTTACGGTGCCCAGTTCAAATTGTAAAAAGTGTAAATAGGTGTAAAAAATTGTAATTGTAGGTAAATATTTACAGTTTGGTTGTGACTAGAGAATTTTAATATCCGTCTTAGACAGAAAATCCCAAAAATTAACTAAGCTAAGTTAAACAAATTTATTTCTTCGGTTTTCGTTTAGTTAACTTAATTTAATTATAACTTTAATTTTTAATTTTAAGGGTTTTTTCCACATTTCCGCGTGGAAAACTAAGTTTTAACGTGCCGTACCCGTGGAATAATTTCAAGCAGACAACATTCCAAAAAAACAATTGACTATAGCGCCGCGCGTTTATCATTTTGACCATAGGCAGAGTCATAGAAACCTGGTTCCTCCACGCTGTATGGTAAATGCTATACGGGTATGCTGGGACTCGTGGTTGAATTCTGGCCTCTAAAAGGCGCCCTAGCGGCTTTTGTGGAGTACTACATGAAAACAATCAATGACATAATTTCTGTAAAAATTTCGACAGCCAATCATAGCAGACGCGCAAAAACGAGGGGAAGTTGAAAAGGAATCAGCAACTGTAGAACATCCCTCCAGCGGTTTGTACTTGGAGTAGTCGGATGGCCAAGTCAAGCGTGTCTTTCAAGCATGGCGTATTATCAGACTTGCCGCGATCGCGATCAAAAATTGATCGCCGATCCGATCCCCGATCAAAAAATTGATCGCCGATCCGATCTTTTGAAAAAGATCGGCGATCCCAAAAAATTGATCGCGATCCGATCGTTTTTAGCGATCAAACTTTTCGCCATCTAGCTGTAGATTTTCAGCCGCAGGGTTCTATTTCACTGCTATTTTTGCGAATGCCAATTGAAGGAAACTGTTTAGTGTTCACCCTCAATGGCCGCCAGTGACTGTCGCTGTGACAGCCAATGCTATTTTCGCGAAACAGTGTAAATTTTTACCGTTAGATGCTGCACAAAAATGATCGCTAAAAATGATCGGCAAAATTTGATCGCCGATCCGATCTTTCGCAGTTTGATCGGATCGCCCGATCCGATCAAACTCAAAAGATCGGATCGGAGATCGCGATCGGAAAATTGATCGGCGCGGCAAGTCTGCGTATTATAAAAACGGCCTGTCAGCGCGCAATACCTCCTGCTCCAAAAACTAAATTGCCAGACAGGCCTAATATCCAAACCGTGCTCCACTTTCCATTGTTTAGTAATTAATATAGAATTGGAATGAGTGGAAAAAACGATAGAAAGTGGAACCTAGCGCCGCGCGTAGCCAGCTTACGTTACGAAAGGGAAAAATAAGACTGATACTGGATTCGAACTCCGGTTTCCCGCATTGCAATCAGGAGTTCTATCCACTGGACCGTTCTGCTGGTATTAAATGACGCCTCCTTATCATTTTACTATAGGATATCAGGATATCTCTAAATCTACTCAACAGATGGCTCTTTACAAAGGCCAACTCCGCCCACAAAATCGCTGAAGTTTCAACCACGAGTCCCAGCATACCCGTATAGCATTTACCATACGGCGTGGAGGAACCAGGTTTCTATGACTCTGCCATAGGGGAAAAATGCATCCGCAACTATGTACATTATCCTGCACAAAAAGGAGAACACCGATTATTTTAAAAATGCTATCTCTGGGCAAAATATATTAACTGTACTACTTAGTACATACGTAGTGAGACCATGTTGGTTGAATGCATGATGTTACTTGCTGATAGGGATCGGGCCCGCTTTGCTCAAATCGAAGGCCCACTCTTCTTCGAAAAAAAACTGTTCGGGGCACAACGGGGATCACTTCATGAACCGGGGTCGAAGGGCAAAAATCAGGATTTGCTCTGAAATACCCGGCACCACTTTTAAAGACGGTGGCTGTGTAAAAGGTTCAGGGTGGAAATCGGGTTGGCGGGTAGAATGGGAAATAGTGGATTTCTTTCGGAGCATTTTATTTGATCGGTTATGTTACGGCGTTAATCGAGTGGTTTCATTCGGGTATTGAATACCCATTTAGTTCAAGGTGAAAATATTTTCCCCTCTTCCTCCGATGCCCCAAAATGCTTACCCTGATTGGGATAAAACCCAACGATTGGTTCGGGGCCGATTCCTTCTTGCAGACGATAACGTGTTTTCTCTTGCCGCTAAGTGAGAATCGTCGAGTGTAATTGAAGAAGTTTCGTGACTAAACCAATTGTGACTGGCTACACTTTTCGTCTTAATAGTCACATATCTATACCATGAATATGTTTCGGCGATTGTTTCATTGTACTTCCAATATTTCTTTTCGCACCAGCAAAAATATGACAGCCAGTCAGTCTTTACTGTCAACACTAAGGAAAAAAACTGGATATGCTATCACGAATTGTAAAAAAGCATTGGAAATGAACAACAATGATATTGAAAAGGTATTACAGCTCACCAAGTAGACTTAAATTTCATTAGAAATGTCGTAATGATAAGTATATTATCTTTCTAAGGCAGAAAACTGGCTACATGCACAAGCACAGTCTCAAGGATGGGCTAAAGCAGCAAAGCTTCAGAATCGTTCAACTCCAAATGGACTTGTAGGAATTATTTTAAATACAAAATGTGCTGCAATGGTAATAGGAAATATTACACCTCAGGCCTTCAGATTATCAATTTAATTTATTTAGGTGGAGGTGAATTGTGAAACAGATTTTGTTTCAAAAAATGAAAAATTCCAGTCAGTAGTAACACAAACTACTAGGGCATGTTTTAAGAATTCATTAGAAACACTTTTATCCTCAGATGTTCTTCAAGTAACATTCTTCTAAGTTAACAGATTTCAAAATAACTAATCACCGGTTGTGCAGGAAACACCTATAATCCGACTAGGATTTAGTTCTGAACAGTTAGGAGCATTGCAGCTAAATAACAACTCTGATTCCAAACTTTCAGATTTTCTTGCACTTAACATTGGTCTAATTGGGGAAAATATGGCTGCTCGTCGAGGAGCTGCACTTTGTTCAACTAACTCGAACATTAAGTAATACATTACAATGTTCTATTGGAGGCACCAAACAATTTTCTTACTATGCTTCACTGTAGGTTTGCTTCATCTACCCATCCAGAGCAGATGCTCGATGGGTCTTCCTTAGGCAAATATGCAGCAGTGATTGCTTACGAAGAAGGCCAGGTTTCATCCGAACAGGATGAGTTAAAAGAAATTATCGATATTGAAAAACTGCCCAAACAGTTATGCCAACACATTATTGGTTTGTTTTTTGTTTTGGTTTTTTTTCCTAAAATTGTGATTCAGAATTTTGTAAATAGCATTCTAATTGGTTATGTTAACTTCTAAGGAATGAACCCGCAAAGTTTGGAAAAAGAAGGCAATTCTTCAAACGAAGAGGAAGCAGCGCTTTACCACCAAGAATTTCTTGCTCATCCAGAGTATACTGTGCGAGAAGTTTTGGACCATGTCGGATGGAAAATCAAAGCTTTCCTGCGTTTTGAATGCGGTGAATCCGTATGCTGACGTCATGAAACCAAATCAGAGGAGACAGACCTCTAATTTAGTTTGCAAGATATTCATTTTTAGTTAATATGCAACTCGCTGAATTTCATTTGGTTTCTCGAATGATGCAAACATTTAGTCAGACAAAATTTAAATTAATAAAGTTTTGTATATTACCATCATCTAAATAGCGATTCCGATTTTTTTTTCTTCGTATGACGCAGGTATTTTGTGAGTTGTAATGTGTGACAACGTCTTCGTAAAATCCCGCGCTTTCGGAATCTTTCCATTTTGTGTCGTTCTGAAGTGTCTGCAACAGCTCTTTTCGTTTCATACGAACTGCGAACTTTGAATGTGTGCCTACAATGCGCCCATCCATAAGAAGTTTTAGAGCCGTTATTTAAGTAACAATGTATCTTAGTTTCCTCTTTTTCGTATCTTATTTCATGGCAAATTGTATCACAATCACGAATGAAAAATCTCCCCTTTGCTACAATTTCCATGAGAGGAGAACGGCTCAAAATAATCGAAATTCAATTTGATTTTCGAGTTGGGTACTCCTAATCGGCGTTAGACTCGCTGTAGGTAAAGTTCTCCGTAATCTTGATCATAGCTTTGGCAACTACCAAACTGTTTCATTTTGCACTAATCTTCGAAAAAAAACTGTTGCAAAGGAAAAGCTGGACTGAATGGGAAACAAATTTTCTGCGTCGCCAAATATTTTTGTTTCGGCAAAATAAAACAAAACAAAATTTACGAATAAACGAAGTACAACGCAGGTCGGACAAGAAAGAGATGCGTGCTATGCCGGTAACCAAACTTGTCAAGTCGTGCTATGTAAGTCCATCTCATATTTCAAAATTGTTGCTCAATAACAGAAGATGTATTAAACTGATCAAAGACGCAAAATTAAACGCATTATCATATTTTCATAACATTGCTTACTTGGAAAAGCCACCAATCGAAAAGATTGGTCGATTTTCTACTCATTCTCAGTAAAAATTTATTTGGTAAGACCAATATCAAGCCTAGCGAAGAAGCTTCTTCTCTAGATGGTTGGCGTTTACACTTTTGCCAACTGCGGCGGTGACTTACTGTTGATCTGCTTTTCTATCTAAATGCAAATGCTGTTTGCCTCACCACGAGCTGCAGGCGGTAGCAATTGCATTGGCATATAACCGTTGCTTTGTTAACCACTGTTGTGAAAATGTTATCCAACGCCCACCTTGTATTGTATTGTTCCTTGCGTATTTCACTGTTGGCTACCCATCCAAATATCAGAAACATTTTGTTAAGCCATTGCTTCTAGTTCGGGGGCAGCTCGCAAGCAAACAATAATTTGTAAATAACCAATCTCTAAAACACTGCAATATCACCGAACGTTTTATGTGTGTAAAAAGAAGAAACTCAAGTAAAAGCACACCAGGTGTTCCCAGTCGTGAGAAAATAGCTGCCATCGGTGGAGGACAATCAACTGCCCGAAGGCGCATTTTCCGGTATTCGAAGTCACTGTCCCCTGGAAAGAGAATTCCAAAAATGCGTTTGCATCAACAAGTAAAATGCCCAGATTCCCGTCGCCAGCCGTGAATGGCAACAGTTCCAACAAGCCGTTTGAACAGAGAGGCTGGAACAAGTTTGGCTTCCTTGGAATGTCTCGTCGTTTCAGTAACTTACAATATGTATCCATAGGAATATTATTCGGCACATGTGTCTTCTTATGGACTAGAAAATTAAATTTAACGAAGACATTCGACGGAGGCTTTGCAACTAGTAATCTACGCCAGGTAAGGCGACTGCTGATTTCTCTTTCTGTAAAGTTTACGGCTGGTTGATTCTGTTGGGATATCAATATCAATGACATGCTATTATTTATTTATTTCATTTATTAAAATATGTGATATAATAGAATTTCTGTAAATAATTGAAATTTAGACTGCCCGAAGTGAAAATGAAGAACGTTTAATCAATTCTTGGGCCAATAAAATTGAACTCGAAGATTCGCCATCGAATTTCGAAGAGGGCGAAGAAATTATTAACGGACAAGAAGATGATGCCAACAATAATGTGCGCTCAAAAGAAGCCGATGTTTATGATAAAGAGGCCTTTTCGATGAACAGTCGCAAAGCATCTGAAGAAGTAGAACAGGTTGCGGATATTAATTCCTCCAATGCCACTCCGGATGATTCAGCTGTAAAGCCGACCACGTCATCAGAACCATCAGTCGATACGGTACCGGCTGAGCAAGTTCCGGCTATTGAAAACAGCGAGGAAAGTTCACCAATACCAGTTGAAACGTCGGAAGCTCTAAGTTTACCCGTTTCCACAACAACGATAACAGAAATAGTTTCTCCATGATTTTGGGACTTATGAAGATTCAAATTTGTGAACCTTGTTTTTCCTTTTTCTTGTAAAACGTTTGGCGACTCTTATTTATTGTCACTTATATGCGCTTATCTGTACCAGAGTAACCACAATAAATCAGATGTTCCTTTCTTGTCTGTGGTCCCAGTTAGACCATCATGCTAATTTGTAAGTGACAGGCGAACGTTTGAAAACACTCAAAATACCGAGTGACCCTTGTGTAATTTTCAGTTTACAAGTTGTAAGGACGGAAGCAAAAACTTGCCTCAGGATGTCTTAAATGTCTGTCAATAAATCGCGTGCTTTTGCCTCGATGAACAATCGGAGTCTATTGCCTGCATAAATAGGTAATAACATTTTTGAAGACAATGACACTAGATTGTACGAACTTTAGCTCTATTACTATCGCGTAATTTTACATGATTCTCTTTCAGCACGTTTTCACTATCACTTGGTTTGGAAAATTCTTTTCAATTCTACGTATTTTATTTCAACTATGCAATTAAAACAATCCGGCTTTCATGAAAACGGTATTTAAGCAACCTGCAAACTCTTTTGGATTTAGGTGTGTTCAGAGTTCGAATTTCAACGTGCAGTTTCCATTTTTTTTTACAGTCGTAGAACCAACTGTTTGGGAAATCACACGAAATAAAGAATAATCAGATCAATCCGCTCTATCATATACCAGATAAACTGGTGGTATAATGTTTCACGACCGATAATGTACTCTTTGCACCGCTAGTAAAGCACTAGATGATACGTTAAGGCGTATCACTTTATAATTGTGATAATGTGACGTAGAAGGAGGTGTTGGCAATGAGAACAGGTTAAGCTGAAATAAATTCATTACCAACGTATGTACTGTAGGAAATGTAGAAAACGATGTATTTTCATTTTGTCATCTGTTTTCGTTTGGTTTACCCTCTCGTCACAGCTTTTGCTTCTTTTTTTGAGTTTGAAGCGGTTGTTTTGTCCAACGTAACAATTTTGAGAAATTTCATGACATACGATACGGTACAATAATAAGCGCATGCTTTAGGGATGTTACAACGGGATTTTTACAACCGCATTAGCGGGTATGGTGTAATTATCGAAATCAAACTGCTTGATAGGAACCTTCATAACAGAACGAATCAAGATAAAAATTCGTTAGCGAAAAGTTCGTAATGAAACTGTTTGAAATACTATACCTTGAAGCGGTTTGGCTTGTGACAGTGGTTTCCACCATCGTACCACGCGTCGATGTCGTGATACCATTGCAAATGTGTCCGTGGGTGATTGAGCTGCTGGCAGAGCTGACAAAACGCAATATTGGCCATTTCTTTGTAGTCGTAATGCGATCTATTTGAAGAGCAAGAAAAACGGTACAGACGTCGTTTTAGGTGCCGGAAACGTTTTGGCTCGTGCAATGCTGTATACTCACTTGTAAAAAGGCTTCCACCAAAAATATTCGTTGTAGAGAGTATCGTTTTTGTCGAGAATGTCAAGGTATTTTGCTAATTGAACTGGCGTGTACTTGAGAGCGTCGATGTAAGAATGTGGTGGAGCAATGGCTTCGTAGTTGCCAGCACCGTAGACGATGGGTACAATATTTCGGTCGAGAAGATTGAAGAACTTTTCCGTTATGTAACCGCGACAAAGGGAATTTTCGAAGGAAAGATAGAATTTGTAGTCCAGCTCTATACGTTCGTAGCAGTCATTTAGCTGGTCGAAAGAACAAAACGGTTTTCCGCACTTGCCAAAGATGTCGATGCGGCTGTGTTGCTTCAGCACGTGCACGTAAAATTCTCTCCTTCATTCACAATTTGCATGAACAACATTTTAGTCAATAATTATATTTGTAGCACTTACAGGATATTTTCATTTGAAAAAAATCATCGTCAAATCATTAGAAAGCAAGGTCAATCTATTTTAACGACAAGGGCTCGGCCCCGGCTTACTCATGGGTTACGCGTGGGCGGCTTACTACCTGGACGTGCTAACACAAAGATGAAAAAAAGAACAGATTTTACATGCGTCGCGTCAATACCTTCCAGTATAAAGTTGGTCATGGGTAACCCATGGGTAAACCGGGGCCGAGCCCTATTAACCACATATCGATTTGATCTAACAAAATGCCTACGCGCTGCAAGGGTTTAGAAAACACCAACGTTGCATTAGAATGCATGCCAAAGTACACCGATGTGAGATGTACGTCAATGATGTGTAATGAATTTTTATAAACCTCTAACCGTTTCTATATTGCTTTAAGCATTCGGATTTAAGCAGATGGAAAAAAAATCTCTTACCGTGAGTCAGTTTTGCAGTGAGAAACGAACCAAACGGCTAGTTTGCTCTTTCCTGCAGCGTAGTTGCGCGTAACGTTGAGGCGAGCAGCCCGCACTTCGTCTTCGCCAATCGGAGCAGAAGGCAAAACCTCCACCTGTCCGTACGGCCACTCAATGTCAGAGTCTCTTCGGTAGGTCATGGTGAGGTTGAAGAAGTCTTTGTCCAATAAGGCAACTTGTATCCCGAGAAACGCCACTAGTAAAGCAAAAATTAAAGGGTAAGGTTTCTATAAACGAAGAAACAAAAAGGAATTTTGGTGCAGGGTCCTGGTGACAACCCAAAATAATTGGGGAGCAATGCAAAAGAAATGTAACGTGAGAATGACACTGATTTCCGATTCTTTTCTTTACTGGACCGTGACTTCGTAGTAGATATGAGGCGATTAGTGGTCAAAAACGTAATTTTGCTTTGTCATATTATTTCCTTGCCCGAGAAAAAAAACGCTACTATAAATTTCTAGCACAAAACGCTATTTCCAGTGAACTTTCTCACACCAACCGTTACAAATGAAATAAAGAAAAATTTGGAATAATGATGATAATAATAATAAAAATCTCAAAATATGCATATTAATACATACCTGTGGCGACTCGTCAGAGACCATAACGAAAAGCTGATGCTCGGAGCGAGAGGCGACGTACGGATAATCACATAGTGAAGGCCAGTGAAACATGACTTCAAAACCCAAAAGACATATTAAGGACAAAAACGACAAACAAGAGCAAAAGCATATGGGCTGACAAGACTAACCGGCATCGTACTGATCCACCGAATCCAATAAATAAGGATCGTCTGTTGCGAGGCATGTTGTGACGGGGCACTTAGCATCAATAAAAGGTTGCCGCCCTCGTCCAAAGGCATAGTCTGGGTAATAGAACAGGCCGTTCCAAAAGAGGATCGTTTTCAGAGCCGGCTTACCATTTTTCTCATCGCCACGAATCAAGGCAAGGTCTACTTCGCGATCAGGCCGATCCCAATAAGCGTACTGTGATTGGTTACCAACTCCCCTGTTGAAGCCAATGTAGTTATATAGAAATTTGTTTATTCCAACAAAAATGTGATGACTAACGAACGCGATGATGACGTGATCGTCCTCGTAGATTTCGGCCACTTGTCGCGCTGAGAGGTCAGTGGATCTTGATAGACGATTGTCACCCGTCAAGACTATTAGTAAGACTAGCGGAAGGGCATAGAGTAGCACTGTGGTTGACGACTTTCTACTCCAACGACTTAGGGCAGCTGAGGTTGTCATTTGAAGATTACTCTTTGATGATAATATCTTTCGAATTTAAAGAAAACAAACAAAATTATTCCTATAAAATTTTGTTGGTATTGCAAAGAAATCTATTTGTTTTTTTTGTTTTTTCGTTAGCCTGTTCATTTATTTTTGAAATTATCCTTACAAGAAAGAGAAGTTAGAGGAGGATTTCAACCGTTTATCAGGTGTGCCTACTCGTATCTGCAAAAGCTCGGTCGCCGTAACCAAAAACTGGTACACGTACAACTGCACATACTAGTTGTTGTACTACGTTAATTTTATTGTGCTGCTTTGTCTGTTTCTTTAATAATTTTCGCTGGAATTTCACTTGCAAAGGAGAAAATGTAGGAAATGAAGAGTTTAAAAAGAACAGGAAAAGGAGCAAAGGTATAATTTTCAAACAAACAGGAGTAATTTGTTTCTTCTTTCTGTTTAATATATACTGTACGTATACCGGTATTTATCTTATGCAGTAACTGCTTAGTCTTGTTTGACAAACGGAAGTTCAGAGCCAAAAGGAAAACATTTTGTGCGGTTTAGCCAAACATCCGGGGAAGAACGATTACCCGTATAGATGTTTGGTCTTGCAGTTACACTAAAAGTTACTGTAGTACGAAAAAATTCCTTATATTTACCAACTGATGGTATGATTTTAACAACTTGAGAAAACAACATAGTCTTCCTACCGAGGATTCTATCACCCGTCTTCATATTCAGCACTTCTCACGAGCTTGTTCCTATTGTCATCTATGACTCGCTTCGTGTTTCACTGCAAAGAATTACTCATCTACAAATATACTAATATGGGTCAAAGGCCAATAGCAAATATCTTTCGGAATCCAAACATTGAATTCTGTATTTTTTCTTAAACAAACATTTTCCTATTTTCGCTTAAATAGCCGGGGGAGCACATTCGCGCTTGACAGCCGATTCAATACATCCCAATGAGCCCGCTAGATGGTAGCCCAGGGTTTATAAGCTAAATCGCCCATAGCAACCAATATAAGTTAAATCGCCCAAAATTGCAGAACGTTTAAAATCATGTTAACACCTTTATTTGAAATAACACTATTAACAAAAATGATTAATGAAAGGTAACAAAGAAGCTAAATTAAAAACCGCGCTAAAACGCATTTTTATCTCAACTGAAAATTAATTGGATGGCTTATCAAACTATTTTTTTTCCTATCATCCAAATTCTTATACTTTAGTGCGGGAAAATGGCCCCTTACAAGCACAACAGTTTTATTGGGGAAGCTGACAACCGATTTGAATCCCCGTAATACGTTGTTTGCGTTTCGCGCACTTGGTTTTTAATGGAATAAGAATTTGATTCTCATGCAGCTCATCTTGGGAGTGCCACCCACGGATTTAGTTGGTAGCAGTTATTGTCACAGCACAAATATATTGCGTTCAGGCACGGAACACTGTAATGGTTGTGTTTCTGCCGTTCCTTCAACTAGCTGTCCCATTCTGGAGACACTTTCTCATTCGCAAGTATGGTGACAAGTGATTTAGCGCCAAAACCAGTATCGTCAATTGTACAGAAATTTTTAATGAGCTTCAGATCAATGGGTTGCTACAGTTAGCTCGAAAATAATCACTTACATTGTTATGCTTTCTCCTAGAGGCTATTCTTCACTGAATCCAGCAAGTGCTCACCTGACGACCAGAAGTATTCATACTGCGCAGACGGTCGCCGTGGAAGTCAAGCTAAAACAAAAATAAAATAAAAAAAACGAAAAAATAGTTAGTTGGGGGCGTCGTCAGATGCGTGCATATTTTAAACTGTTTCTGCCTTGGGCATTCTATGTTCTCTGTAACTGAAAAAAAAGACCAGATGTAAGGATAGCCAACAAGCCCTGGAGGAATACCTAATACAGGTGGTCGAGGCCCTGTAGAAAAAAGGAAAAAGGGAGAAGACGGAGACGTTGTTGAACTCGTAGTCATGTTTTTAAAAAATTACAAGGATGTATGCAAGGATGGTTGACGCAGCGCTTCTCGCGCCATCAAAAATGCTTGACCTTGAAAATATTTTTGAACTCGACTCGGGGAGAGAAAGTAGCCCGCCACGTATATGAGAAAGTCATCGACCTACCATCCTTCGGGACTAGCCGATCTGGTTGCCAAGAAATGGAGATTCGAAAGGGTAGTAAAACAAAAAAATGCATGCGCTCAAATGGCAAATCGCTTTCGTTGCCTCCAGTCGCGTTTTCAAGGGCGTTTTCAATTTTTTGTGACAGCTGATTCTGCAACTGCATTCTCGAAACTAGTACACCACAGACCGAAAATGAATTATTTCCACTGCCAACCAAAAAATCTGAAGGAAGAACTGAGAAAAAGGTTGGCTTCACGCAATAGATCTGTAGCTATATCGGTTCACGCGCAATAAGAAAAGCTAAGGAAGCTTAGATGATACGGTTTTTCAAAGCAATGTAATTGATATTGACGGAGGAAACAGGAAGAAGATATGAAATAGTATTCTGTGTATTGCTGAACAGAAAATCACGGCGTCATCACATCTCAAACGCAGAAAATATAAGCTCATTGTAGATTGAACTATGCGCTTTTGACTTGAACTGCTACGGTTTGCACACTTTGAACAGGTTAGTCATCCAAAGACCATGGGATTTGGATGCTGTGTAAGTCCTCGTTTCCCTTGTTGCGTATCACGATACCATGGTCTTCCGGGCCAGAGCACTTTGTGCTGTTGTACCACCACGCATCGATATCCCTATTTTATTTCATATTTTTTAAAAATGTAATTATATGTAATTCAGTTATATACACATTAGCAGTATCGATTACTAGATACTCTTACCGATAAACTTTGCGAGGGAGATTACTATTGAGCTTTTCGCACAAATCGCAAAATGGCCGGGTAGATAATTCCTGGTAGCCTGAATGAACCTTTTTATTGCCGAAATTGTGTTTTGTGTTACAAAGGAGCACGACGAACGAAACACATAAAAGATGTGTACATACAGTTTAGTTTTAACAATGAAGTAGCATACCTGATAAAAATCTTTCCACCAAAAATGACGAAAGTATTGCCGATCACTCTTATCAAGTTCCAATAAGCGATCGGCTAATTGCCTGGGGTTGAACGAAAGCGCATCGATAAAAGAATGCGGTGGTGCTATTCGCGCGTAATCAGCGCCCCTGCAAGTTCATCAAATTAATCCAAATCCAAGAGTTAGTATTTCTTACTCTAGTTCATAAAGGGCTTCGTTATTTAAAACATATTTGTATAGATATTTTACTTAACCCAAAGACAATAGGCACTGTCTCGCGGCTGAGAATATCAAAAAACCTTTTGGTAACAAAATCGTCACAAATAAAACGCTCGAATGCCAGAACGAATTTGTAGTTATCGGCTAACATATCGAGACAGGGTTGAAGGGCTTCACCTGGCGACCCATTGGTTTCAGGACAGCTCATATTGCCACATGGGCCGAAGCTGTCCACTTGTATATATTCCTGGAAGGCAATATGAAAACGAAAAATGAAATATCGTACTTTGATTAGCTTATTTGCACGTAAAAACAGAAAAGACAAAGGAGGATACATACTTTCAACTCATTAATGTATCCTTCCCGCTTGCTCATGGATCCACATCGAGCTACGTACCAACCGACTAGTTTCTTTTTCTTATCATTAGATCGTAACCGGATTCTACATGGGGGAAAAAAGTTAAACATAGATCAAATTAATGACGATAATAACAATAACAAACATTTCAATTACAATTCAATGTTATCGTTTCCACCGATTTAAAAATTTACTTAACGAAATTATTTTCTGCTATGTTCAAATAACGAGCCTTATGCTACCCACGCCAGTATTTAATTACTTTAGCAAACGAATTTTTACTGTGCGAGTGAATTCTTCTTTGTTGGCTTTTCCACCTTCTCGATCCAGCCCCTTTTCCATGTTACATCGGCGTTTTCGCGATAAGAAATTGTCCAATTGAAGAAACTTCCAAACAGGTTCGTCCTTTCAAAATAATTCCGCGGGTAGCACATTGGCGGGTCATCCGTTAACAAAACGAATCGCTGAAATTCCTGGCGACCGTGAACTTTTGGTAACTCGCACAAGTTCGTGTAGAGGAAGACTATTGCATCTGCCTGCTCCGGCGTAACTATATTTTTGTTTTTTGACAAGATGCAGTTGGTAAACTTGCATCCCACACGACTGTAAGCACAAGAGGAAAGGGTGCTTTTAGATATTAAAAAAGAAATGCATTGTACAATAATATTGGATATATTCATGATGACATCATTTTGCTATCGGAATACAAAGTTTCACAAATAAACAAACAGTTCAAATGAAGACTGCTTTCTGCATTATTGTATTCCCAATCATCCCACTTTCACTAGAACGACGTTGAATAAAATAAGTGTCGTCACTTACCTGAAAGCAAAATCGTCGTCTAGCGCGAAGCCAAAGTCACCATACCATGGATTCCACATGAGAATTTTTTTCATGTCAAGTTGCCGAAGTATGGATCGGTCGATGCGCTTGACGATAACCCTCTCTTTACCGTCAATGTCATCCTCATTTAGCGTCAGCTGTTTGAAGGTGAAGATATTCAGCAAGAAGAGCAGCCACAGCAGGTAAAAGATTCGATGGCGATCAAGTCGCGAAAACAGCGTTTGGAACACATGCATGACCAAACTGGTGTTTAGTGAGAAAACGAAAGCTGGGCGCAAAATTTTGAACAAGCAGTTGCGCCGACTTCTGCTCACTGACTGAGGTGTTCAGAAAAGAAGAAGAACACTACGCGATTTCAAGAACTCTGGCTACCTTGCTCAGTATTACAGTTTTATGCAACAATGTGTGCATGAAAGTGGGATCACTGGTTAACTGCGACATATCCCCTTTGCGACTAAAAGCACCAATCCAATTGAGGCACCAGAGGCAGAATCAGGTAAATAACCAATGGATGCAGAGCCAACCGTGGGCGCAGCAACTCGACACTGCTCCGCGTTGAATAAAACACTGGGAATTTCACGATAGGAATGTTTTGTACTGAGTGGTGCAGCTGTAGTCACCAGCAGGGATCGGCCCCGATTGCCTGCAATCGGGTACACCGATTGGACCAACCCGAAAAGTGCAGGCTGGTCGCGAGGCAATATGTACTACTTAGTACATAATCGCACCTACAGTTTTCTATATGGAGAAAGTGTGTTTTGTCGCCACTAGGACTTTGATTTGGTTGCTTTAGTGGTTAAACCGCTAAAGTTAAGCCAGTTAAACAATAATGCGTGTAGCGCATGTCTTTTAAATTTTTCTGAAGCGAATAATATGAATTCGGTTGATGTAAATTTTTCCGATGAGGTTATAAGTATAACATAAATACTAATATATATGTTACAAATTATATATAGATATTTATATATATTACTCTTATATATATACGATACTATTATATATATACAATACTGTAATATATATTGTACTTATATAATGAATATGTACCATTGGTGTCATAATTGAAATAAAAGAATATAAGAGAAGCAATTTTTTAATTATTTGTCAGCTAAATTAATTACAATAATTAGTTGATTAATTCCAGTAAATAGCCCTTGGTAAGGGCTATCTATTTCTGGGTAATTGTTATCAACATTTTCAAAGGGAAAAAATCTCAAAGGCAAAATGTGTTTTTGTTGTTTTTCGATCTAAGGTTCTAATGGACGCAACTGATAATAACAAAAAATAGATGTTACGCTTAAACTTTTTCCATTTCTGAAAATTTAACATAAATTTCATAGAATTAGATAGCTCTTGATAAGAGCTATCGATTGATGCAAAATTTGTCAACTTTGACTGTTTGTTTTCCTCATAAATAATTATTAAAGGATTCCATGATTTTAGAAAGGGGAGGGGGTGTGTGAAAAAGACGAAATTTCGCATTGATCGTTTGATGCTTAATCTTCGTCAAAACAGGAAATCATTATAATATTTTTGTTGCTGGTGATTCCAGGAACAAGTTGTTATAAACGACTACTTTTAAGATGCTAAATTTAACCCCAAAAATTACGTTTGAAAAAGTGGTTTTTGATAAACCATTACGGCGGCCATTTTTTTACCGCGCAAAGTTCAAATTTTAAAAAGTGTAAATAAGTGTAAAAATTGTAATTATAAGTACATATTTACATTTTGTTTGTGTCTAGAGAATTTCAATATCCGTCTTAGATAGAAAATCTTAAAAATTAACTAAGATAAGCTTAACAAATTTATTTCATGGTTTCTCATTTCATTTACAATTTTAGGGGTCTTTGTCCACATTTCCGCGTGGAAAACTACGTTTTATCGCGACATCCGCATGGAAAAACTCCAAGCAGACAATATTCCAAAAAAACAATTGACTAACGCCCTGCGCGTTTATCATTTAGCCCATAAGAAAAAGTGCATCTGCAACTATGTACTACTTAGTACATATGTAGTGAGACCATGTTGAAGAATGGGGGTAAAATTCGGGGCTAGGTTTCGGCCCCAATCATCTGCAACCCGAAAAACCGCACCGACCTACCCGAAAAATGGCTGATCAGTCACTACCCGGGTAAAAACTTATGAAGCGGTTCGGCTCGATACAAAATACCCGGTGAAACGTAAAGACCCACTACCATATTTAAAAATGCGAATAACTGAGGCAAGTTTTTTTAAAATGCTACAATACAACGGATTTCACTAAATTTGAGCCTTTATCAAATTTATAGTAAGACCGGGGTGGAAGCGGGGTAATTAGACTAGAAAGTGGTGTAATCGGGGTGTGGAACTGGGTTTTTGAAACCGATTAGATTTTAGAAATCCGAGCAAACCGCATCGAAATCCGAGTAGACTCAATCGATCGACCAAGAAGCTACCAGATAAACGTGGGTAACAGCCCCACCCCCCAATTTTACATGAAATTAAAATAATTATTGTCGGAGTAACTATGCTTTGAAAATCCAGAAATTTATATGAAAAATAGAAAGCTCATTATGAGAGCTATCCATTTCTGTAAATTTTTTTGGATCATTTAATATAAAAATTATTTTTAGAAAACCTTTTTCTTCTTTTTGTCAATGAGGTCGAGTATATAGGTGGAGGGCAAAAAAAACTTCGAAAATATTTGTTGTCAATGTTTTGCTTATGAAAATAGTTGATGAAGTGCTAAGACTAAATTTTAAACTTTGAAAAATTGTTGGAATACAGAAAAAATAAATTCCATGTTCACCTTTGTTTTGAATCACCAGCAACAAAAATATTATAATGATTTCCTGTTTTGACGAAGATTAAGCATCAAACGATCAATGCAAAATTTCGTCTTTTTCACACACCCCCTCCCCTTTCTAAAATCATGAAATCCTTTAATAATTATTTATGAGGAAAACAAACAGTCAAAGTTGACAAATTTTGCATCAATCGATAGCTCTTATCAAGAGCTATCTAATTCCATGAAATTTATGTTAAATTTTCAGAAATGGAAAAAGTTTAAGCGAAACATCTATTTTTTGTTATTATCAGTTGCGTCCATTAGAACCTTAGATCGAAAAACAACAAAAACACATTTTGCCTTTGAGATTTTTTCCCTTTGAAAATGTTGATAACAATTACCCAGAAATAGATAGCCCTTACCAAGGGCTATTTACTGGAATTAATCAACTAATTATTGTAATTAATTTAGCTGACAAATAATTAAAAAATTGTTTCTCTTATATTCTTTTATTTTAATTATGACACCAATTGTACATATTCATTATATAAGTACAATATATATATAATATATATTACAGTATTGTATATATATAATTGTAACATATATATTAGTATTTATGTTATACATATTACCTCATTGGAAAAATTTACATCAACCGAATTCATATTATTCGCTTCAAAAAAATTTAAAAGACATGCGCTACACGCATGATTGTGTAACTGGTTTCACTTTAGCGGTTTAACCACTAAAGCAACCAAATCAAAGCCCTAGTGGCGACAACACACACTTTCTCCACCTAGAAAACTGTAGGCGCGATTATGTACTAAGTAGTACATATTGCCTCGCGACCAGCCTACTATAATTATGCTTATTATAATTAAGCTTCATTATTAAGCTTCGAGCCCTAAGCGTAGGGCTCGGCCCCGATCGTCTTTGATCGGGGCAAACCGCGGTTCTTCATTTGAAAATCGTCAAACCGTCGGTTCGGTTTAGCCATTTTTGACTGCGGTTCGGTTCTCGGTTTGTAACTGGGCATAACCAGTTTGAACCGCGGTTTGTAATTTTTTTTTGAAATTTTAGCGGAAAATTGAAATCAACTTATTGTGAATTGTCCCTAATTGCTGTGGGCGTAAGTGTAGTCAACGGCGTAGGTCAGGCCCTAAGGCATCGTATTAATTGCTGTTTACAATCAAACTTGTGTCAAATTTTCTTGTTTGTGTTCAACTTACCGCACTTGCATAATGACAAGTAAAAGAGTATCTAAATTCAGAAAAGATCCCGATTCGTCTGGTGCCAAAAAACGAACAAGTTCAGCTTTATCAAATATTAGTGGGGAAACTTTATTCGATATCAGTGTAACGGACGATGAAGCATCAAGTTCGCGCACGTCAACTCCTGTCCGTAAGTATTATCGCAATCTTGTTAATAAAAGCTTGTATGTAATTGAAATAAACTTTCTATAATAGGTACACAAACACCTGCAATTTTTCCAATGCTGGGCAGTGTTGTTGCAGGAAACAATGAGGAAAATCTCTCAGTCGAGTCAGGAAAAGCTAGTCCGACAAGCTCTACCTGCAAGCCAAAACATCTGCTTAAGTCATGGGTCTGGAAACATTACACCAAAACAAGTGAGGCCAAAGCTATGTGTAAGTATTGCAAGAAATTATTCGTTGTAAGTGGTACTGGCACCATGTCTAAACATATCCATACGAAGCACAACACTGAGATAACCCATACTACACAGAGTACCTTGGATTATTGTGCGAAAGTTGTGAAGCCATTCCACGTAACATTCATTTCCTTTTGCTAATATATTTCTACAAATAACAATAATATTTAATAATAGTTCAATGCTAAGCTGCCAATGGGGCATTCGTTAAATTTATTGTTGCTAATAATCATGCTTTCACGCTTGGAGAAGAGCCAGATTTTCAAGACTTTCTTTTAAAAGCTTATTGATCACCTTAGGAACCAAAGAGTTGCTCTTACAACAGACTTATGGACTTCCCCCAATAAAATGGCCTTCATGGGCATTACAGCATCGATCTTGGACATCAAGTTTAATCCAATAGACATTATTCTAGGATTTCAACATTTGGTTGGTGATCATACTGGATTTAACATCGCAGAGCAGTTTTATGAAACCATCAAGTATTATTCCCTGGAAGATAAGGTAACCAAATTCAAATGTGATTTGCCTTAAATTTCTACTTATTTTCTGGTTTCTTTACAGATGTTGGCGATAACCACGGACAACGCTAGTTCGAATCAAACCTTCATTGAACGCATTGTTCATTTGACCCAAAATAATTCGGTTCCATTCGAAAAAGACAGATGGATACGTTGTTTCGCGCACGTTATTAATCTTTGCGTTAAAAGTGCGCTTGAATGCATGGTCACACTGATTGACAAGGTAACCTCTTAAAAATTTGTAAAGCAAATATTCACTTAATGAAATTATTCTACAGACCCGGAATCTCGTTGTATCAATCCGAGCTTCTCCTCAAAGGATTGCGAAATTTAAGAAAATTCTGCGCAATTGTGGTGTTCAATTGGAAGACGTGGAATACGAAGAGGACGAATTGCGTTCTGCAGAAGGAATCATCATTGATCGTGATCTATTGCCCATAATGGATTGTCCAACACGATGGAATTCTACGTTTTTCTTTTTGAAACGAGCTTTGAAAGTCCGAAGTGCTCTTGATGAAATCGCCAAGGATCAAGACCTTAGAAAATATGAAATCGAAGCAAATGAATGGCACATTCTACAGGAGATTTTCAATTTTCTGAAGAGTTTCGCATTGATCACAACATACGTCGAGGCAACAAGTTACCCTACCTTATCTCTAGTTGTTCCTTTGTACAACAAATTACTAAATCTCCTTGAAGACGTGACAGGAGACAGAAACAGACACCACCTAATTAGAAAGGGCGCTGCCGCCGGTTTGGACAAGTTGTCCAATTACTACGACAAGGCGTCTCCGATTGTTATGGTTGCAACCTTTCTGGATCCTCGTTGCAAACTGGAATATTTTGAAAATCACGGGTGGAGTTGCGGTGCTGAGAATAATGATTCATTTACACCATTGGATGGTGGTAATGTTGATCTCATTTCAACCAGGGTAAAACCAGCGTAAGTTTATTTCGAATTCAATTAGTTCAATTGGTTTATTTGCTAAAAAACAATACATTTTTTTAGGATTGATCTTCTGTGGAAAGCCTATAATTTGCCATGTGACAGTTCAACGACGATTAACAGCGACATCGAAGATGGAAGTTCCAGTTCAAAATCCAAATTGGACCAGTCTTTCATAGCTGATATTATATCTACAAGAACAACTGAATCCAAGACAGATGAACTGAAACAGTACATGAATGAAGTGGTCGAACCAAGCAACTGTAGTCCGACTGATGTTTTCAGCTACTGGGCCCAAAGGTCTAAAAGATGGCCTAAATTATCCGAAATGGCTAGAGAAATGTTGTGCATCCCAGTCACTAGCGCAAGCAGTGAGAGGGCGTTCAGCACGGGAAAAGATGTTTTCGGGATCGCTCGAATGAGCCTAAACCCTGAGACTCTTGAAGCTCTCATCTGCTTGCGTTCCTGGTTCAGAGCCGGATTGTTCAATGAAACTTAATAAATTGAAAAGCCAGAAAATACAACTTGCTCAAAACCTAATTTCCGACTTATTATTGTGTGCAAACTGTATAAAACCGCGGGTACAAACCGCGGGTACAAACCGTCAAACCGCGCTGTGATCTGTTTTTGAAAAACGACAAACCGAACCGCACCGGTTTGTCTTTTTTTTTTTTTATAAACCGCGCGGTTTGACCAAAATCGTGCCCGATCGTCGCGGGGCCGAGCCCTACCTAAGCGTAGGCGAGTTTCTTCAACAAAAATTCAATGTAAACGTGGCAATGTCGCAGAAGGGCAAAATTGTTTTAAAAAACAAGGCTAAAGAAGCAGAAAGTTACCAGGAATCAAAAAAATTTTAATTAATGGTTTAATGTAAGGTACAAACCTGTTGACAAAGGATTTATCAAAGTAAAATGTAAGTGATGCATAGGATCAACAATTAAAGATTTATTGGAGTATAGCCTTAAAATTGTCTACTGAATTCTGCCTAACAGATTTTATGCCTGTGACCACTACCATAGTTACAACTAGTTGAATCCGTTTTGCTTTTAGTGGTAAAACTACATATGGCGTATTCGTCAGTTTCCGACGAACTTGGAGAAGAGTTCAATCCCAAAAAAGAAGAAAAAGAAGGAAGTATTCTTGAAGTTGGTGATCAAGCTGTTTGGTCCCTTTCCTCGTGCAAAGCTGGTTTGTTTCAAATACATAAATTCTTAGGATCATACTCCTTAATATTGTAAATTTAATCGGTTGTACTAGGCTTTGGAATTGATCAACTAAGAGATGACAGTACTGACACATACTGGCAATCTGATGGTCAATTACCACATCTGGTCAACATTCAATTTAGAAAGAAAACAACCATCCAAAACATCTGGATATTTGCGGATTATAAGGCAGATGAGAGTTACACACCAAGTCGGTATGGAAAAGTCTGAATTTGAAATAATAATAATACTAAACAAAGAAACTATTACATGTACTCTTTGTACTGGGATTCGAATTTTTCATAGAATATCCATAAGAGCAGGAACAGGTTTCAGTGATTTACAAGAAGTAGAAGTAGTAGAACTAAATGAACCAAATGGCTGGATAGCAATCCCACTAAAGGACGCCCAAGACAAGTAGATACATTTTTGTATTAAATTTAGTATTTAAAAGAGATATGTGTAATGGAAACAATGCTTTCTAGGTACATTCGAACATTCATGCTTCAATTAGCCATACTCAGCAATCACCAAAGTGGCCGTGATACTCATCTCCGAAATGTTAGAGTTCATTCACCAGTTTCACAAACCATAGTTGCAATCAAACCATTGCAGAATTTTCAGTTTTTGAGCAGAGAAATGTGCATGTTTAACACTCTGAAATAAAAACACGTTAAAGCAAAAATACAATATATGGCATTAGTTGCGGTACTATTGCTTTAAAGTTTCTCCGTCTTTTTGTATGCAATTCTGTCTTTTTTGCTGAATTTCATTTGCGTTCTACCTTCCATTTTGGTTATTTCAGATACGAACGTAATTTAAATTGTTAGACGACTGTTTCGCCATTTGGTACAACCAACCATGTCGGCAAAACCCTTTGTCGTGTTCAACCATTTAATTTGGGAAAATCAATTAGTTTTCTTTCAAATTTGCATGTCATGGTATTTAAGATGACATTTCGTTTTGAAGTTCTAAAATCTTATTTCGTCTAACGCTTTTTTGCATTCTATTCATTACAAGGAAAGTATGTAATGCCATTCGGTCATAACGTCTACTCAGTTGTAGAATAACCAACCCTTTTTTGTATACATCAGACAGTGTCCTGTCTAATAAAATTTTGTGAATAAAAATTTCGAATCAGAATCAGAAATCATAGATTTTTTAATTATTTTATTTATATTTATATTTATTACTTATATTGTATAATATTTTATTCGTTCTTTGTCGAATATATTAAATGTTATTTTATTTCTTGTTCTTGTTACTTCATGATGTTATTATTATCCGAAAGTAATTTCAAATATCGCGTGTTAAAACAATAGTTTATAGGGCTCGGCCCCTGTACCCCCATGGGTTAAATGTAACCAGCTAAATAGCCGAAGATGCTGGCGCGACATGCGTAAAACGTATTCTTTTTTTTTCCAACGATCCTTTCGCCATCGTACCAGTAATTTCCGGCAGTAAGCTGGGCACGATTAACCCGTGGATCTATCGGGTGGAGTCCTAATGGTTTAGCCTAAATTTTTAATATTAAACATTTTATTCAAATTTTATTCGGTATTCTGTGCGAAAATCATTAATCAATGGCTTTTTTTATTCGTGATTCTGGATTCTTATTTATTTGGGATTTTGATTCTATTCGTTTACACAACGAATCACGATTTTCCATATTCGACAGCACACTGATATCAGAAGTGTTTCGTTCGCACGGGAGCCTTGTCTTCCTGGTTGTATTGGTGCCACCAGATTTATTAATTTTTTTTGACTGCGCAAAAATTGATTTGAAATAGCTTTGAACTCGAAGATCTCTGTAGTTGACAGGATCACTTTTAAAGGTAATCACATTTTGTGGCTGTGGTTGCTTTCGAATCTGGCGTGGCCGTGTCGCGTAAATTTGGTACAAATAGTTTGGAAGAAGGGGGGATGCGCAAAAATAGAAAACAGAGTAGGCTACACTTTTACTTGTAAGTCCATTTGTTATGGGTAATTTTCTTACGCGCTGGTGGGAACATTGCAATCCCTTAGTAAGCCGAGTTGTTGTTTTCCAAGAGAGGTTGAAATTGCTGGCTAACTATACCAGAATTTTTGCATTGGCTTTGGGTGTTCGCCGTTAAACGGCAACAATGCACACATGACAACCGCAATGGAAGTTGGTATCGAATATAATATACTGTGTAATAGGACACGTACATAGAAAACTCTTTCTGCCAGATTTAATGCCTATGGTACCCGCTCGCCTTTCTACAGTCAAGAAAAAAAATCTCGGTCATATAAAGTATTTTACCTGCTGTTGCATGTGTGTATAAAATATAAAAAAAAGAAACGATTGTTTCTCTGAATGTGAAAAAGAAAACTCGTTCAAAACTTTTTTCGTTGTTGAAAGGTAAATATAATTACGAGTAGTTGAATGTATTCAAAAACAATCATTTTCTCGTTATCTTGGGCCACTACATTCCGCTGGCCAGTCGGCGCCCCTAGCAAACTATCATACAGGCCGTTGAACTCGATTTTCCAGTACCCTATTACATACTCGGGTAGTGCGTGGAGAAAAGAGTTGGCGACACATCAAATGTACCCCATAGGGTCACCCATGGGTTATTTAACACAAAGGCCTTGATGCTTAATGCATCAAGATGAGACCGGTTCTCATACTGGGCATGCGCAGAACGGTTTCCGCTTCCCTATTTCCCAATTGACGATCACGACAGTCTCTCTTGTTCTGTGTGCTATGGCGGTCCGTGGATTAATCCTGTCTGTTCGTCTCCACCCTCAGAAGGTAATATAATATTTCATATCGTTTGTAATGTTTCATTATCAGATATTCAGGCCATTCCTAGCTTATTTAGTATATTGTAAGAAATTTCTACATTTCATCATACACTGTTATTTGAAGCAGAAAGCATTTGTCGGTTTCGAGAGTATGGCGGCATAGTCTTAGTCCGCTACATTACAATGTGTTTCATTTGGATGATACTTGAAATTTATACTTATGAAAAAAAAAATGTAATTTTTTTTTCATGGTTGCTCGCGGATCTTATTGATTCTTGGGCAAGCAAAATGGTCTCTCGCAGTGCTAAGCTATTCATACTACGACTTCGAGAGAACTATTTAAGGCCTAGCGAACTAGACTATCCTTTCTGATTGGTGGCGTAGTCGTGAGAATCGGCAACACAGAATCAAGAGTCGACTCCTTCACGACGCGTAGTTGTTTGTTTAAATTGTTAGTTCTCGTTTGTTATTTTCAAGAATGTTTTCGTCTTTTATTCCTCGACCAAGTATAGTTTTTTTTCGGCCAGAATCTACGCCATGTACGTGGCGCAGCGACTCACCAACCTTTCCAGGTAAGAGTGGTGTTTATTTTCAACCATCAGTATGATTTCTGACAAGAAATGTTTTTTGAAGCAATGTAATAATGAATTTTTATCATGTTGACCCACTAAGTGAAAAAGTGTGTTCCTCCAATAGCCTGATCCACCTCTAAATTAAAACCACCTCCAAATTAAAACTCTGTTTTCAGTTTTCGGATTTGGAAGAAAAGATCTGCACACCTGACCAGCTCCGTCCTAAGCCTGACAATTCGGCCCTAGTTTTTGGAAAGTACTTTACTGACCACATGCTTGAAGTATCATGGGATTCTAAAAGAGGTTGGGCTAAACCAGTTATTTCACCCATGCATAACCTTCAACTTCATCCTGGAGCCAAAGTACTGCATTATGCAATTGAGGTGATTGATTTTTTATTTCAAATTTTCAATATAAAGTGTGTTAAAATAAATATCATTTTAGTTGTTTGAAGGAATGAAGGCATATCGTGGAGAAGATGGTTGCTTACGTTTATTCCGTCCAGACAGAAATATGGCTCGCATGCTGTCCACAGCAAAAAGATCATCCCTTCCCACTTTTGACGCTGAAGAGATGATCAAGTGTATTAAACGATTAATTCAAATAGACAAGGAATGGGTTCCCTATTCAAGTACCTCCAGCCTTTATATAAGACCTACATTTATTGCAACAGATGTAAGAAAATTTTTGTACATGGATTAAAAGCCACTATTCAAATGTTCTCTTAATAATATGAAATTCGTTTAATAGCCTTCTTTGGGAGTGGCGAGCCCGAATGAAGCCTTACTTTATGTACTTCTGTGTCCTGTGGGCCCCTACTTTACCTCAGGCTTCAAGCCTATTTCATTGATGGCAGATCCCCAATATGTGCGATCTTGGCCGGGGGGTTGCGGTGCCATGAAGATGGGTGCCAACTACGCTCCAACCATTTATATCCAAGTAAGCTAACGGCGTTAATACGGACAGTGCCTAAGGGGTCACAGTTAAATTGTACCTATCAACTTATATTATGAGCCACGCCAGAATGGCTGAAATTTCCTAATTTGAATTTTGATTTCATAGAAACAATCTGAATTGTTGGGTCATCAGCAAGTGCTCTGGTTGTATGGGCCTGATCATCAGCTGACAGAGGTGGGAACCATGAACATTTTTGTTTTCATGTTGAATAAAAATGGAGGTACTACTTATTTAAATGCTACACTTTCAAGTAATAAGTATACTTATTCGTTATTTTGAAGAACGTGAACTAGTTACACCACCTCTTGACGGACTAATCTTGCCCGGAGTCACGCGCCTTAGTTTGCTTGAATTAGCTCGTGATTGGAAGGAGTTCCGAGTAGTTGAACGAACTATTACAATGGCTGAAGTAATACAGGCGCACGAAGAAAAAAGAGTACGTCGAGTTGTATTAATTAGTTGATTTAGTAGTAACAGCATTTTTTGTTTTAACTAATTGGTTGTTTAGCTTCTGGAAATTTTTGGAGCTGGAACAGCATGTGTTGTTTGTCCGGTATCAAGTATTTCATATCAAGGTCGGGAGTATAACATACCAAGATCCGAGCCTTCCCTCAGCCAGCGATTCTTGAAGACAATGAGTGATATCCATTACGGGCGAGTGCAACATCCATGGGCCGTCGATATCTAGAAATACTTCCGCAATATCTCAACTCTGAATTCAATTGTGGGATGTTATAAAGGCTACTAATATTTTCTTTTCGAGTTGGCCATTGAGTACGTTAAATTAGAGCTTTTTTTAGAAGATCTATATTTGACACTTATGTTGACGTTGCCCAAGGTTATATTCGTGTTCAAAGTCGCCGGACCTAGTGAAATTGCAATCCAGTACGAAGTTTCTCAAACATTTATTGCCTATGATGTATATCTGCCACATGCGGTGACTCTTAATGAACGTAGACGAAGTTTTGATTTATTTCGTTTTGTGTGTATAATTTTTTTCACTGACGGAAACGGACGTCGGGTTATATCTCGTCGAATCTTGGATTTTTAATCCTTGGAAGTAATGTAGTTGTATACGTATTCTGGCCAACTCTAGTCGGACGTCATATGACGATTTGTAAACCTTTCCCAAAGAAAAATGCAGGCGCCTGTACGTCTCTAGAAGAAAATGATAAAGAACACGATTGTAAAATTTGAAATTTGTCCGGCTGAAAATCTTTCATCCGTGAAATAAACGTGAAGTTAGGTGTATATCTTCGTTACTTCTCACGGGTAAAGCAAACAAAGAATAGCAAAGAGACCTGCATGGAAATTGAAGGGAATCGTCAGGCCCGTGACCTGAATTACCTTGAATAATTTGAAGATGTTTGAAAAATACACGGGATAACACTGGTTGTTAGATGTTGGCCGTGTGGAGCGTATTTTCTAACTAACTGCTCCTTGCCCTCTACAGAGAGACGGCCAATAGGCCTAGGGCAAGGCTTAATTTACAAAGGGAAATTTACGATGGAGGCCCTCTATCGATGGCTCCTTGAAACATAGTTAGACGGCTAGGCAGCCTTGTCCGACGCCCAGACCATGTCGTCTGTGGTTGGAAATGCGTTGTATTCCCAACACGCTCCCCATCAGAGCCCTTGCTCCGCGGCTCGACCTGCGCGATCGGATTGGTGGCTGACACCGGTGGAGCTGCGTCTTCTTTTGGCTCCGACTCCGGCACAGATAGTAATTTGACGACATCAGGTTAGTCTTCACGTACAGTATCTTCCAAAAAAATCCGACTAACCCCCTTAAAAGAAAATGCCCCCTATCAACACTTAGGTAAGTTACTTAGTACTTTAGGTGGGTTATGCTAGGATATGGGAAAACGCGGAAAAAACTATACTAGACGTGTCTATGGAAACCAGACATGAATCAGCTCGCGTCCTTACATCGCTAAGGGGTAAGGACTTTGTATTTGTAGTAGGCTACGAGAGACAGACTTCGGGATGGGAAGTCTCGTCTCTATGGTTACTAATTTTATGAATCATGGCATACGCGCCTTTTTAAAAATCTTTGTTCTTATGCTTTAAATTACTATAAAAACGGGGGTTTGATTATAAAACTGATTCAGTTCATTAAAATGTTTCGTGAAGATAGAGCAAAAAAATTAAGTGTTGCGGAAAGAGGGTCTGTAGTATCATTAGCCCTAGCCGGGAATTCTATAAATCAAATTTCCCGACAATTAGGCTGCGGTAGGGCTACCGTAGTGTTATGGAAAAATCGTTTTTCTGAGACGGAAGACGTAAAACGTAAGGAGGGGTCGGGAAGGCCAAGAAAAACCACCGCTCTGAAAGATCAACGGCTCTTTGCTGCTGTTCGCAATAAACCAATTACAACGGCTAGTGAAATTGTAGGTATTTTTAGTAATTAAATAGGTTGCAACTTGTGCTCTGCCCCGATTTCCTGCACCCCGGGTAACTATCGGGTGATACTGGCGCGACACAATATGCGGTTTTGCACCAGTATTACCCGATAGTTACCCCGGTTCTATAGGTTCTAAACTTTGAAGAAGCGCCATACCACCGCAAACAGCAAGATTAGAGAAACTGGTAAAGTGCTGCACCGCTCCGAGTTTGACGAAGAATTAAAAAAACTTGGAGCAAAGGGCGTCGGCATGATTCCAGCTGCCATGCGCGGGCAAGGTGTGATGCTATATCACAAGCCAAATATAACACTGCCAATTGCCGCTAGCGCCTGCAGCTCAAGCAGCTCAGTTAACACGGAAGCTGACTCCGATGGCAGAAGCAGTAATTGTTCTTCGGGAAATGGCTGCGGGAATTGGTCCATAGTGATACGCAAGAAAACAACAAAAGAAGATATAATAGTTCTTGCAAGAGAAAGAAGAAAAGGGAGTTACTCGCCAGGAACTGCTTGCTGTCCAGTGCCAGCAGGTTGAAATCCTGAAAGCGGAACACGAAGGCCGCAAAATGTTCCGCGACCAGAAACTGAAGGCGCTGGAGAAGAACACCCTCCTTTAAGCTTTGGTTTCCAGCAAAATGTTGCCAAACAATCCGACTAGGGGTGCTAAATAATCATTGCAGCTTGTCATCAACAGTCACGCGATTATTTTACATTTCCTTAATTCAGCTGTAAGTATAAAAAAACTGAATTCAAATTTAGTCAAATTACCTGTTCAATCCTGCCATTTCAATTCAGTTCACGTTTCGTACGGTTTCAATGTTTTTTCATGTAATTTATGGGGCTGGTTCTTCGTCTTCACCGTTTGTTATCTGGCCATTCCCTTTGTTTCTAGTGGTAAATGTATCCATTAAAGTGTAATTTCTAATTAGACATAAATTATGAAGAACGCAGCAGGACATAATGAATTTCGATCCAGTGTCAGCTGCATGAAAATCCATCCGCAAAAGCTGTCGGAAGCGTTGCTTTAAAAGTCCGAACGCGTTTTCAACGATGACTCATGTTTTGTTGAAGCGTTTATTATAGAACTTTTCTGCATCAGACTCTGGGTTTCTGTATGCAGTCTGAAGCTAAGAGGAAATGGGGTATGCAACATTACCAAGAATGTGATAATTTTCACCACAAAGCTCTTCAAGTTTCGATACATAAATAACGACTTGTAAATTGTAGAATCGTGCATTCTGCTTGAAACCCCTTAAATAATTTCAAATAAAATCTAACAGTAATCAAATGTCTCTCACAAGCCCAGATCTTACGGTACTTTTATTGCCAACATACCGTAACCTAATACTACATGTAAGTAGTATTAGGGTGTTAAGGGTTTTCAGTCAACAGGTTGAATTATTTTTTTACCATAAAAAGAAAAGGATTGATTGTTGCAGTTATTTATCTACTCCTCCATGGTTTGTTGTCTTTGAGATGAAAGGTTAGTTGGTGAAGTCTTCGCTAATTGATTCGGAGGTTTCAACTTGCATTTAAAAATTTCTTTGAAACAAAAAATGTAATTTAATTCGTATTATTAAATAAAGCCGTTTTCTTTTGCTTTATATAAAACAAGTACATACCTCAGAAGGAGTATAATTCTTTACCACATATGTGACGAAGTTGATAACTTTGGGTCTTTCATTTTTTTCTTTTCGCTGAAAAGATTGTCCCAAAACAATGAGTTCACTATCGCTATCAGATGTGAAGTTATCGAATTCGATTAATTCAAGTTCCGATTGGTCGGAAGACGATGAACTTTGTACAATTAATGGCAATAACAAACCACCGACAACATTAACACTTTCAATACTGCCATTTTTGTTTTACAAACCTATGGGTCTGCTTGCACCCGGACAAAAAATGTGTTCTAATGGACTCAGAACCTGGCAATGCCCCGGCTAGTGCATGACGCTATGGCTTGTTTTCTGACTGCCCAACCCTACTCTTTCAGGCAGCCATTGGAAATCGACATTAAACGTCATCATGTTAGCGTTACTCGGTGACTGCAGAGATAAGGAGATGGGACACGGAATAGGGAAAGCCGCCATGACAGATTTTGGCCCTCCGTGTAACGGCTAATTCCCTTACTTCTTCATTACCAGACGAATTCCCTGCAGACATCCAATGTGACACGCGGCTAATTTAAATATGGGCAAGGGAAGTCAGATAATGCGCCAGAGCACACAAAAGAAAATTTTATGACTAAAAAAAACTCTCAATGAAATTAGTTTTACAGATTGGTGTATAATATGGCTTATTTAACTGGTTACGATTAAAACTTTCCAGACATATTTTGACTGAATAATTTAATGTAAGATGAACAGCTTATTTTGAAAAACTTGCTAACAACAAATTTGACGAGATAATTAACAATATTCGATTCCTCTTCATGCTGGTCTTGGGGTACATCCGTATCGATTTGTGCGTTTTATCGAATTAAGTTTACAATTAGCTAATATATTCCATTTCGCTGAGAAAAAAAAGCCAGTATTGTACACCAAGTTAACAAAGCGGAACCAAAGTGAAGAGAGAAGTTTTTTAAGGCCTATATCTAGGCGCACAATGTTTCAACCAGATAATTAGTCGTAGAGCATCATTAGGAAAGTTGCAAAATGAAACTGGTTGATCACTTCTCTTCGAATTGCAGTTAACGGCACTACATTTGGAATGCATTTGCACATTCTTACCCAAAGAGAAGAAGAAAACACCTAGAACTACTGAGAACAACTGGTAAACTAAGGCTGGGTATTTTGCAGGATTAAATTCGATAATTAGCTAACAGGTTCCATGGAAGTATTTATAAGCCAATAATTCCAGGGAATCGGCCCCTTTTGATTCTCCGAGTTTTCATGGCCTCCAAGTCACAGAACTTTTGTTGTGTGTTTTTATCTGGCGAATTGTCCGACTTTCCTTCGCCAATTCCTTATCTCTGGCGGACTGTCCTGCGCTAACAAATTGGGATCCATCTAAATAATAATTGAAGTAAGACAAGCTAAAAACGTAAGATTTTTAGTAAGGTGTTAATTAGGATGTATTACAACGGATTGATGGATTCGATATGATATTTTTAGTTCTTAACACGAAATGTTTTTTCTTGTGCATCGTACTAGACTTCAATCTTCAACTTCTAACATGTCAGCTACCTCAGTCGTACGTGTAGTAAATGGCAACCTAGCAACCCCTGTAACTAAGAATACTCTGCGACCAAGAATGCACGTCTTGTCTCAGCTACTGAAGCGTCTACAAGATGGTGTCAGAAGTGGTAGTTTCTTAAACACGTATTGAGCGTTAGCCGTCTGTGTGTGACCAGCCTTGGGTTGCCCTCAAGCCTCCAGCTAAATCTAATTCAGCGAGTGGATGCCATATCTACTGAAACATGTGATCTTCCCAACAATTTCGCCCCCTACGCAGATGTATTATCGCCCCCTCACCATACCATTAAGGTGAGCCCAGATGTTGACCCCGACGTACATGCTGCCTGACGCCTGCCGTTCCTTCTCCGAAACCCGGCCGAGAAAAAGCTCACAGAGATGGAAGACGTGGGGATCGTCGAACGAGTCACCGAACCCACAGAGTGGGTCAGTCCAATGGTCGTCGTCGACAAACCGAAAAAAGATGTCCGGATTTGTATCAACCCTACCACATTGAACAAAACCATCAAGCGGCAACATTTCTCCATTCCATCCGTCGAAGAGCTGTTTGGACGGATTGGAAGGCCCGTTTCTTCGCTGTGTTAGACGCAACCTTAGGATTTTATCAAATACCTCTATCCGATGAGTCGTCCTACTTATGCACCATGGCGACCCCTTTCGGACGCTACCGTTTCCGCCGGCTCCCATTTGGGGAGGTCGGAGAAAAAGGCCCAGACGAAAAAGGCCCAGACGAAAAAGGCCCACGAAAAAGGCCCATACGAAAAAGGCCCATACAAAAAAGGCCCACTTTTTTTCAATTTTAAAAGTGGGCCTTTTTCTCCATGGGACTGGGCCTTTTTCTCCAGTCAATTTCCATGTTCCTAAACACTTTATACTTGTTTCAAAAATGTAATTCCAACCTCCTATTCCGTGGAAGTTGGAATGTACAAAGGTTGCTGAAACCGTGACTTTCTATAAGGTTTGCCGAGATGAAACAATGTTAGCGTATGTACGCCAGTTAATCTTTGATTATTTATTCGGTAGCAATCTGATTTCGGATTATGTTAGTATTTATATATTGCTAATATCCCGTTAAATAAAGTTCATTTTTCACAATTTTTGTTTATTTAACTACTATTGCTTCTTTAAATATAAGATAAGAAATATATGTTTTTCGCACTTAGCCTTGTTTTGTCCACCGTCTTTGATCATTCCACCCAACTCTTAGTCCATCTCCCTTATAACTTCCCTTTGTCGATACTTATTCCATAGGTAAAGACCACTGATTTGTTGTGAATACGGAAACTGAATGAGTTCCGCGGGGCTTTTGTGGCTGCTTAGAGCAAAGATATGTTAATACGAAGACTACTTTATTATTATTAACATTTGATAAATAATTTTTATAGGAAGAACATTACAAACTTAAACTATCGTTTGAGACAAGGACAAAAAGAAAGAATATTATAATTCAATATTGATTTTCATACCGTTTATTTCCTTATCACATTTTCAATTCTTTTCACGATTACAAAGAGCCCAATAAATATATTAAAATCATAACCTACTGTTATAAATATGCCAGGCCGGTTACTGCTGACTGTTATCTTGGAGCGCTATTCAGCAAAGCAATAAATAGTTCGAGCAAAACTGGAATATTCAATTTGCGCAGGAACGTCTATGAGTCAAACTTAAATAGTTAATGCAAGGCTTTTGTTAAAGAGCAATCTTTTGTTAAAGAATAACCCCACCTGTAGTCGGAGAAAACCATCTACGTCTCTGATAAGAACTCGCGTTTTTCCAGAACTATAAATGATTTTTTACGTTCTTCTTGTCTCGTTTTCCCTTTATGCACATTTTCAAGCGGCCTTTAGTTACCTAATTCATATCAAATACAACAGTGAAATATAACGAAGCTTTGCACTTGACGTTAACAAAGCTATCGACAATAACAAATCAATTGTAACTATTTTCTACCATGAAGGACTTTTTTTTGTGAGTCTGTTATTAGTGAAGACACTAGACGTTATAAAATGAAGATTTTTTTCTTCACATTTTCCAAGATCATGGAGGGCGTGCCAGTGAATTTTTTTTTAAATTATCACGACATGGCTTGCAAGAACACGAGTTTAGCCCAACCATGAGTCAGTATCAGTATTTCATACGATAAATTTTCCTTTTTTTGATTTGGTTTAATCAATTTATGTTCTTTCTTTTCAGTTTTCTTTTTCTTGATGTTGGCTTTTCTCTTTATCTGTTATTATTCCTTGCTCTTTTCCTTTTCTTCGATGCGTTCAGCCCAATTTTTTTTTTAGTTTCTTGATTTGATTTTATCTCGTTTCTTAATTTATTTGTCAAGCAATTCCACAGTCTTTAACCTATTGCAATACAGGAAGATTAAAAGTTTTGAAGATCTTACAAATGTGTTTGTCAAACTGAAAGTTTACCTGAAAACCTTCAGTTATTTGCAGAGCACCAACTAATGCCTGTTTTTCTTCAATGCTTGTTCGATTGTCAACTTCAGCTTGGCCTAACAAGATTTTCACTTTTGGTTTAAGTTTTTTTTTAAATTTTAATTGTTGCCACTTCGGGATCTAAAGTGGTCTTTTTTAGAATGGTTGTGGGATCATATAGTTCTCCAAAATCAAATTTGCTGAAAACTAGGCAGCCTTCACTATTAAGAATTGGTGTTGGCAGTGTGCTTGCTAGTCTTGGTTCTAGAATTTCTGTTTTGACAAACTCTGAAAGACCAGAGGTTGATGACAGATACTGCCTTGGTGGCTCGTGCAAGTTTGACAATTCAGGACCTCTTCTTCTTATTTTTCCATTTAAATTTCTTCTTCATTTCATCTAACTTCCGTTTAGTTTGTTTTTTGTTGTCTTATCAGACAAATCCAGCTTTTTTCCTGAAAATCAATGGGATAAACTGGGTGGTCTACCTTAAATGTTAAGATTAACACATACCTGTGAGGTGTGAGAGCTTAGCTGTTAGACATTCTTCCATTTCTTCAGAATTGTAAGCACGGATCATGGTGACAATTTTTTGGAAAGAACTATTGTGGTCAACACCAGCCTTATTACTATCAAGATTTTCAATTGAAGAAACACTTTGTGTTGGAATATTGGTCAATGAGCTAGAAATGAAAAGGTCTTCAGAAGAGAGTTGCTTTTTAAGAGCGACGTTGTCAACGGGCCCTCGCTTTTTATCAGGCTCTTGATTTTTTTGATCCAATTCCTACAGATTTTGTTTAGACGACACTTTCAAGTTTTTGTTTTCCGTTTTTCCATTTACCAAAAGTGATCATTATCTTTAAACTTTATTATTATTTACCTTGGTCACTCAACATTATCATGGATCACTCCATAGATCACACTATACGAACGTAGCCTATTGTTATTTTCGTTCGAGAACGACATTTTCAAGCCAAATCCAGCTTCAGGACGCCTCCACTTGAGGGCAGTATAAGCAGATGGAAACCATGAACAATAACAAAGTAACTAAATTTTGTTGAATTTGTAATATAAGAAATAAATTTTGTTTTTAATTTAAATAGACAATCTTAAGAGTTTGTTTTGCTACGTTTTTTTTTGTACTACCATTACGATTTTATACGATTTTTTGGATACTTACTCTGCTTAAACTGCCCTCAGGTGGAGGCGTCCTGAAGCTAGATTTGGCTTGGAAGTGTCGTTCTCTAAAGAAAATAACAATAGGCTAGTGTCGATTTCCAATGGGTGCCCTAGAGTTGACCTAGGGCAATCTTTTGCCCTAAGTATGTTCCAATAGACTGACGGGGCAACTTTTTTTCAGAGCAACTCTGGTTTTTTGTGTTCCAATGGCTGCACCAAATTTTTAGAGTTGCCCTAAAACTGCCCTTTCGGGCGCTCGTAAAAACTGACTTTTTTTCAATTTTTCAAACCCTGAACGGGACACTTCCTAGCAGACGAATTTTTATTTTTTTGCAGACGAATTCTTTGTTGTTTCTTGCTTATAGTGAACAGACTTACTACAAAGAGTGTCCCGATTCAAAAAATGAGGATGGATCAAGTGTCTTACGTCAGGTAAAGTATTTTTCATTGAATAGAATTTTTTTAAAATTTGGTAAGTTGAAGCAGCGATTCTGGAACGATCTTGGCTCAAGATGATGGTTCACTGGATATTTGGAAGACGTGGGGATGCAATACTCTTGTCAGTGACAATAGTACAATCAGATTCATAATTATCATCTTCCTTATTTCATGTGATCATTTTCATTTATTTCACAGCCTCCATATTCAAGGGCAGCAATATTGTTGTGTTTTCCGTCAAGCCAAACTTATTCCCTGACTTTGTTAGGGATTTGAACAAATGTAATGGACCAGAAAATCAGTTAGTGTTGTCTGTAATGAGCGGGATCACTATTGAAGAACTTGAAAAGGTAATAGAACACTGCTGGAAAATTAAGACCTTGATCTTATATTTTATGCAGGGGATTTTTTCACGGGTGGCTAATCTTAAGGCCATAATTCGTGTGATGCCCAATACTCCTGCTTTGGTGGGTGCTGGTTGTGCAGCTATTTCATGCCATCTATATCATTCAATATTTGACCACTAAATTCCTTTTTAATTTTAGTGTACTGCCTCAAGGAGCAAGCATCTTCCGAGCATGCTGATGCAACCATCAAAATCTTAGAAAGTGTGGGAATTTGTTGTCAGGTGCCCGAGTGTCACATGAAGCTTAACTGGATTGTGCGGGAACGCGCCAGCATATGTAAGTGAACAGCAATGTCCCCTTTTTCTTTTAAAGCAAGAAATGCAGTATAGTAACGCAAAAGGCAACCGCCGTCGTCAAGATTCTCATTAGACTCGATTTAAAAGGAGCCCGCTCGTTTTAATTGTTTTCCCGTCTCGACATGATTAGGTCTATATGGCGATTGAGGCCCTCTCCGACGGAGCCGTAAAAATGGCAATCCCTCGACAATGACCTACCGTACCTGTTAGTACCGCCAAATTATTTCGTCTATACTGATCTTGTTCTTCTTCCATGACTAGGTGTGCATTGATCGATGCCGTCGAGGCGGGGACCAAACGGGCTCAAGAACAAAGCGTTCACAAATAAGAGGATCCATGATCTGATCACAGCTGTTGCTTCTGTAAAGGAGGGCACGACGTTGTCATGTTGCCTCCAATACGGAGAAATAAACTTAAACGCGGCGCTGTTACTCACAATGTCGCGTATAGGTAGGCACAAGACAATACGTATTTAAGCAACGTGTATTAAAATACCACAAGTAGTCAGGAATACGACGAGGAATACGGAAGACTAAGGCAAGTAGCGAATATTACTAAGAAGGGAACTTACGCTCAGCTTGTGAAAAATGAGGTAGCGGCTCGGAAGGATGCTGAGGTACACACGAGATAGCTCTCTCAAGGGACGACTAACTACTGCGAGTTGTCGATGGCTTTTTATACGTTAACCATCCTATGGGACAGTGTTAAAAGATGGACGGCGATATCGGGTGGTATCCGGCGATTTTGGGCGCCATGGAGAGGTATAGGCGGGCAAATTCGGACGGTATTGGACGAATTTGAACGATAGCTCAAAATCGGTCGGGCAACTTTAGGCCATTTCGGGCAATCTCAGACCAACCGAAATAAATCTATTTTTAGCCGACGACCCGGGACATGTCTTTGTTATTTATTATATTTTTAAAGGAGTCTTAAAACTAGGTTAGTAAATGAAGGTTTTAAGTAAAAAAAAATGGCTACAGGTATAAAATTTCTAGTCTATTTGAAAAAGAGAGGGTAAGACGGGGCTTCGCTAGACGATTCGTTACATCGCTCCCCGTCATACCAGATTGCGTCCCGCAATCCAAAAGAAATTTAGGGCTCTCTTGGGCGGTTATTCTGCGGTCGGTACACTGCTGTAGGAGGGGGACGCGGGGGTTTACAACAACATTTCCATATTAAACCACAAAATCCAATGGCATAGCAGCCGCGAGCGCGTAAAAGGAAGGCAGCGATAAGTAGAATGATAAACGAGTAGACTTTAAAATTCTCGAACCAATTGGTACAAGTGCCGAGACCGGCTTTTTCAGCTGCCGAAACGACGATTGCAGATGCTACTGTGTCGAGATTTGGCTAGTCGCGGCATGTTCATGCATGGCTGCTGTAATGTCGGCCATTACATCCATGGGGCTAACCAGCGTATCTGTATATGCGGGATTAGTTTGATGCTTGTACTCGAAGAAATCGACGTCTTGGTAACGGAAAGCGTCGGCTAGGTCACGTTGCGGAACGACGACGGATGCTTCGACCAGTTGCCACGTGTTATTGCGGTAGTCATACTGCTACTGACTCTCGTGCGTGAGTCGTAACAGAGAGAGATGAAGGATGAGAGATGAGGGAAAAAATGAGAATGATGATGAATTAATACAAAGGAAACGCTGTATTTCTGGAGTCGCTTGATTTGGAGAGAGAACAAAGGGGAGGCGAACAAACTGAGTTGGGACTTAGACTGGTTTTAAGAAAACTGGACGAAAAACTGTCTGGCAAAACGAGACATGGAACTTAGACTACTACCTGGGTGGACAAAAAATACAATACTACCCCTTTCCCATAGAAAGGGGTAAAAAGAAAACAGAAAATGGGCACGCAATACTAGGCAGGCCCGTGCCCCCTACAGCCCTGCCCGCGAGGGCAGCACCGTAGGTGACAGCGGGACCCACCGTGACAACAGGTGCACAACACAAATAACAACGATGCAACTTCGAAACGTTACAACACACAGAACAAAAAAAGAGGGGGGAAACAAAGGGAATGTGAATTTCCAGCAGCTGCCTTCTCGAAGACTGGATGAGATGATGGGCTATCCTTACTGCGTGGGTAAGTTGTTGTACGCTTTCTTCGGTGCACACAGGACCTGATGGTGGTCTTGTGCATTGCACAGCGTACAACGTTTGGGATGATTACAATCAGCCATTTTTGTGTGCCCGGCGACGGCGGTTGGAACAAAGCAACCAAAACACCGTCGCTGGGCAAAGAGAAGTTCGAGTCGATCCTGGTTTGTGAGGAGCATAAACTCCTCCCACTCCGTGGTCCTCTTCCTGCAAGGGGTCGGTCCCAACACGTGGGACTTCAAAAAGCAAAGGATCACCGGCGTATGGAGAGGAACGACGTACGTTGGACGTGCTGGGTTGGCGGCCGGGGTGGGTAACTGAGCACCGGCCTCCCTTTCCCGTTCCTGGCGCAAGAGAGACCCGACGTACCAACTCATCAGGGTCTCTCTTTCGCTCCTGAAGTGTAAGTGCACTTTCACGAGGTCTTCTTGATGTTTTTTTATTTCCTTTTCGAGGTTCAGTATGGCCAGCTGGTATCCGTACACTTGATCGACGGCCTGTTTTTTGGCATCTTCGAGTTTTTCAATTGTTTCTAGGAGATTGGCCGCACACTCTTGTTCCATCTCCCGGCTCACCTTTAGTTTTTCTTTTACGGATGCTGGCGATGGAGGCGGATATTCTGCCATTTTCACTTCAGACGTAGGGTTCGCACACGTTGTACTTGAATGAAGTTGGGTCGACTGAATGCCGTCTGCTAACGTAATAGGTTAAACAGTTTCCAATTTTTCAGTGATGCTAAACAACAAGCGACCCTACTTTTGCCCTTTGCCCTATATTTGAACTTGAATATAAGTGGCGCTGAGCTTCGTGAATCCCCCACCAGGTTTTTAAATTTGCGCTTTCCTACGTTGTTTACATTTGAGTTTTACATTACGATTTTACTTGTTACATTAACAATTTTGTTTTTACAAGGGGAGCTACTAATTTTAGCTCCAGTACAATCAGTATTTACACTTTACGATACTGAAATTGAGGTTCTACGCTGGTGAAAGTTCCATTTTTTCTTCTTTTGCGTAAACTTCTTGTTCGTTGGCTGGGACCATGATACATAATTTGGCCACCGGCCGAATACATGGTTTTTGATGATTGGTAAGTTGTACTTTTACCACTCGAACAACATTATCCGTTGCACTGGGAATAACTTCCAACACTTTACCCAACGGCCACTGCCCACGCAAAGTATTGGGTTCGATTACAAGTACTAGATCCCCTACGGTGACGTTAGGCCTATTTTCTTGCCACTTTCTTCTCTCAGTTAAGTGGGGAACGTATTCACGTAGCCATCTATTCCAAAAATGTTGGAGTATGGCTTGGCTTTGCAGATACTGTTTGTTGGTTACGTTCATGTCTTCCACGTCGGCCAGTTGTAAAGGTAAATATGGTCGAGCTCCACCGTACAAAAAGTGGTTTGGCGTTAACGGGTCCGGGTCTTCTGGGTCCACGCTCAGATGGGTTAACGGACGGGCGTTCAACAAAGCTGCCACTTCAGCGATTACGGTTCGTAAGACTTGGTCCGTAACTAGGCAGTTCCCGATACTGGTCTTCATTGCCCACTTGCAGGATTGTACGATCCTTTCCCAAACACCGCCGAAGTGGGGTCCATGGGGTGGAGAGAAGTGCCACTCAATCTGTTGGCAAGCCATCACGGTGTGAAGCTCTTGGTGCGTAGCAACAAGTTCTTCTAAGGCTTGTCTCAACTCTTGCTCGGCGGCAACAAAGTTTGTCCCATTGTCGCTGTAAACGACCTTCGGTTTTCCACGTAGGCTAACAAAACGGGAGAAGTAGAGTAAAAACTCCTCCATACTGAGCCCGTTGGCCACTTCCAGGTGTACTGCTCGTGTAGTGAAGCACGTAAATAGGCTGATCCAACGTTTTTCATGTCTTCGTCCCCGTCCACCAACTCGTACCGTCAAGGGTCCAAAGTAATCAATCCCTGTGTACGTGAACGCGGGCAGGTGAGGCGTTAGACGATGTACTGGAAGGGAAGCCATTAACGGCGGGCTGGGCTTCGCCGACGTGCGCTTGCAAGGCCAGCAGTTGTTGAGCACAGATTTTGCCACTTTGCGTCCAGAGAGTACCCAGTAGCGAGAACGTAGGTCTGTCAGCAATCTCTCTGTCTTGACGTGCATGTTTCTAACGTGGTGATCCCAAATTATCCTTTTCGTTAACGGTTGAGATGCTGGTAGAATAATGGGGTGTTTGGCTGCATAATCGATTGGCGCTTGAAGTATACGTCCGCCAATTCGCATCTGTCCGACATCATCCAGGAAGGGCTGGAAGGTGCGATGTTTTGATCTGAGTGGTAATTCCAGATTCTTGCGAAGGGCGTAGATTTCTTCAGCAAAGGCCAATTCTTGCGCTCGTACGATGCATTTTGTCAGCGATGTTACCATTTCTTCTACTGTCAGCTCTCCGACCATGGGTTTTTCATCACGAAGTTTTGCTCTGGCGTTGTTGGCAAATCTTGTACTCCAGGCCAGCACCCGTTGAATTTTCACCAAGCTGGAAATACGTGCAACGCATCGGTCGATGGCATGGTTCTCATCTTCAGTTTTTACTGCTAAGACGCGGATCACGTTTACATCCCGTTCTTCCGGCTCCGTAATTTCTTCCCAGGTGTACCATTGCGAGGGGTCTAGGTTCAGAAAGGAAGGTCCTCGATGAAAGTAGACCAATTTGTTGACGTCCTTTGGGTCGATACCCCTGCTGCAGAGATCCGCTGGGTTTAAGTCTCCCGCAACGTGACGCCATTGTCGACGACCCGTGTTTCGGAGTATTTTTCCGATACGGTTGTTGACGAAGACTTCAAATCGGCATGTCTTCGAGTGGATCCACCGCAGCACTGTTTGCGAGTCTGTGTGGAAGGTTACTTGCCTCAAATCAATTTCTAGTTCACGACAAATCGTGAGAGTAATGTTGAGGCCTTCTACTGCCGCCTGTAACTCCAAACGGGGAATCGTGAGACCTTTTACCGGTGTGACGTGCGTTTTCGACATGACGAATGACACGTTGACGGAATGGTCTTCAAATACAGTGCGGAAGTAGGCTACTGCTTCGAATCCCTTGGAGCTTGCATCCGTGAAGACGTGGAGGCACTGTTGAGTCCATCGTCCTCGTTTGAAACGGAAGCATCTCGGTACTGAGAGCGACTCCAAATTTTCCAGATGATCGTACCAGTAATAGAAACGTTGACTCAATGTTTCCGGTACGACGTCATCCCAACCGATCCGTTCTTCGTTGGTCCAAATGTCTTGGAGTAAAGACTCCATCACGAAGATAACTGGTGCAACCAGCCCCAACGGGTCGTAGACGCTAGAGATGATGCTTAGGAAGGCTCGCTTCGTGAGTGTCACGTTGTTTGGCGGCTTCCGAATCTTGAAAGTCAGCATATCTCGTTCGCTGTCCCACATTACTCCCAGCGTTCTTTCGACGGGAAGTTTCTCCAAGTCCAGATCTAGAGTTCGTGACGCGAGGCCAAACTTTCGTAACGCAGCTATCACCGTTCTCGATGACGACGTTCATTTGGTCAAATTGAAGCCGCCTAACTGGAGAAGGGACTTCATTTCGCGGGACCGTTGGATGACCTCGTCTTCGGACTCGAAGGAGTTTAGATAATTGTCGACGTAGAAATTACGTCGAACGCTATCGGCTACGTCTGGAAACTGGCTGCGGTAGTCATCGGCCGTCCTGTTGAGGACGAAGATGCAGCTCGTCGGGGATGATATAGCTCCAAATACGTGTACCGTCATCTGGTACGTTAACGGAGCTGAATTACTGCCAGGCGTCCGGTAGAGAAATCGGAAGGCTGCCTGGTCTTCTTCCGGGACTTTCACTTGGTGGAACATTTTTTCAATGTCCGCTCCGACTGGTACAAGGTTACGGCGGAAGCGGATGAGTACACCAAGCAAGCTAACGAGTAGGTTTGGTCCCCGAAGCAAATTTTGGTTTATCGATGTGCCACCAAACTCAGCAGCTCCATCGAATACTACACGAACTTTGGTCGATGAGCTGGAAGGGCTCACGACCCCGTGATGTGGCAGGTACCACGTCTTGTTTGTCTCCGTCTGGGCCTCTTGGGTCGTTAGGAGCCGGGCGTGTTTTAACCCGATGTACTCCTTGACTACTGCATCGTACTTGTGAGCAAACTCCTTGTCCCGATGAAAACGTCGTTCGAGAGCGTAGAGCCTTTTCAATGCAGCTGCCCGACTGTTGGGGAGATTTACTTCGTCGGCTTTCCACATTCGGCCAACTTGATACTGGTTACCAATACGTTTTACTGGCGATTCGAGGATGCGTTTTCCACGTAGATCATCCTCGGATAGAACGGGTGGTTCTATTTCTACTTCACTGGCCTCAAGTTGCCAGAATTTCTTCACCAGCTCGTTTAGGTCTTCGGAACGTTCCTCGATGGCCAGATGAGCGATGAACGGGCGTCCGTCGTGTGGTGGACCTGTTTGTCCACCCAGACACCAACCAAACGGCGTCTTGAAGGCGATGGGCTCAGTCGTTCCAGCCGGCGGCTTGATGGAAGCTACATGATCGTGGGCCTCTGCGACGTCGATTCCTATCACAACGGTCACGTCCTCTTGTTGCACGGTCGGGACGTCAATACCACGTAGGTGTTTCCATGAAGTCCATGAAGAAATTACGGAGCCGGAAGAACGGGATGTAAACGTGATCCGCGTCTTAGCAGTAAAAACTGTCGAGGGTCGATCGGCGAAATGGGCGTCACCTTCAAATTGTCGACGGCGTAAGCGTGCTTGACTTCAAACTGGCTGTTACCATCACGAGACGTTAGGGTGAAGTTTACTACGGAGGCCGTAACGTTAGACATGGCTCCGTCATACGAGACGACGTTGATGCGTTTTGATGGCCCAACGAGTCCCAACTATCTTACTAATTCGCTCCTAATCAGCGTGGTGTCGCTTCCGGTATCAAGGAAACCGAAAGTGTCGACCCACGTTTTGCCAACTCCAACACGAACCGGTACGATCTTGAAACGTACACGTCGTTTTACTGTTTCCACATGGGTCAAGGTCCCAAGGAAAGCTGTCGAAAGTTGCGCTGATGGAGCAGTTGGATCCGCTAGCCTCCTCAATGGGACGAATTCGGATCCGTGAAGCAAGGTGTGGTGTCGGTTTCCAGTACAATCAGCGATAGTACAGCTGACGTCCCTGGGACATTCCTTGCGTTCGTGTTTTCCCGTAAGACATAACAAACATCTTCCGGACTTGAATACTTTTTCAGCTCTTTTCGTGGGCGTGAGAGACATGAAGACGGTGCAGGTTGAGAGATGATGGCTTCTGCCATTGCATACAAAACATTTCCACCGTTCCGTCTTCTCGGCTGGCATCTTCCCCGATGTTGATCGGCTCCTTGGAGGCTTGCTTGCTGAAGATGTTGACACCGCTACTTTCGAACCTTCCATCGTCGTTACGTGTCCAACGGTCGACGTGTGTGGGAAGCTGGATCTCTTGAAGTGCTTCCTTTCGTCGAACATTACGCCTTTGGACGTCGACGTGGGTAAAGACTCGAATACATTTTTTCCATGTTGCTTGCTCATGGATTTTAACGTCACCCAGTCGTCTAGGTCTAGAATATTCAGTTCTACTCCTGTCATTTTTCTTTTTTCGTTCCACTTATCCTTGAGGTAGGGCGTAAGTTTTGCTTCAAGGGCCATCAACGTTGTACGGCTGTGTAGCTCATGGGCATACCTCGACTTGGAGAGCGTGGCTACTGCACCATGAAGACGGTTTGCGAAAGTCTTGAGGCTGGCAGCATCTAAGCTCTTCAATGGCGGGACCTATAGAAGGTCGTCGAGGTACGTCTGATCCATAATTTCCGTACGACCGTACACCGCGTCCAAGCGTTCCCACACCACGGAGTACATCGTTCCATCGGTGAGACATCCGCCGATTTCGTTTCGTACCTCTTCTGCTAGCTGCTCCTCCAACATGAAAAGAAGTACCGGAGAGTCTTCGTACTCTTCATACAAGGCCTGGAATTTAGCCTTGAATCGCGCGTAGTTCTTCGGATTGCCGTCAAATGGCTGGATCTTGAAGTTGGGAGGTTGTAGTCGACTGCAACAGCTGCTGTGAGGACGATTTACTTGACTGTGGGGGTGAGAACGTTCGGAGTGTCATCTTCGTCGTGATCCGTAGGGTTGCAACGGGACGTCATCGTGGCCATCGCACCTCGCCGCGGGTCTCGTGGAGATGCATCGGCGGCGACCAATCTTCTGCGATGACGGACAGAATCCTCCATCGTGCGTATGGGTGACAGGGCTGGAACATCTTGACGTACTTGTAAGACTGGTGATCGCTCAGGAAGTCGTTGATCTTGAATCGTTCGGGGTTGAACTTTCATCTCATCTACTTCCGTTCGAAGGTCTTCGATTTTAGCTGACAACTCCACCTCAACCGCGTCAATTTTCTGATCCAAACCGTCCAACGAGTGGTGTGCTTCCCGTACTAACGTGTTGTTGGCCGCGATATCTTTGGACGTGACTCTTGAACTATCAATGAGCTTACTAAGTTGTTCGCTCATGCTCCTTAATGCTTTGTTGAGGGTTTCTGTGATGGAAGTTGTATTTGCTTCCATCTGGGCCCTTGCCGTTTCCAACTTCAATTCCAACTTCAGCATCCGAGCTTCAGCCTCCAATTCCTCTTGAGTTGATTGTTGGGGGAGGCTGGTTGGTTTAACGTTGGTACGCCTTTTTTCTGATAACGTGGTACTACATGTGATGTCCGAAGCTGATGTCCCAATCGAGCTGATGGACTGATTTGAGGAAGTGGCGTAGCGACTTGCGAATTTGATAACTTCGACGTGATCGGTTTCGAAGTCTACTTCCCACTTGTCACATGCTTGACGTTGCTGCTCAGTGAGGTCGGATATACTTTCCGTATATTGATGGTGAATTGATTTGACTTCGTCGTAAATACGAATCAATTCGTCACGCCATGCTGCTACTTGCAATTTCTTCAATCTGATGGCTCCCATCTTGTGGTCTTCCACAGCCTTTCTGAGTTGTGTCGTTAACTTCGTGTGGGCCGCCTTTCTCTTCCCACGTTTCTTCTTGAGATCGTTTTCGGGAAGTAATGGCCGTTCACTCTTCTGCCGTTCAGGTTTCGATGCGTCTACCATTGGGCTCGGGCCGTGTTCCCAAATGTGGCCAATTTCCATATTTCCGGCTTTGGGTGCGGCTTCACTCATGACGTAGAAACGTTTTCTTAGGCTGATAGAGTCACACGTTAACGGATGTCGATGATTCACGTAGATACACCGATCTTCTTGTCAGATGGCAAACGCGTGGTGGACAGGTGGGTGCCTTCAGGCTGGCGTGGACGTCTGCCAAAGGTTTACAGGGAGAATACCCGACAATTTTACAATCAAGCGAGGGTTTTTACGAACGAGGACGGGAAATGCACGTTTTCGTCAAATCCCGGGTTTGGGCACCATTTGTTACTGACTCTCGTGCGTGAGTCGTAACAGAGAGAGATGAAGGATGAGAGATGAGGGAAAAAATGAGAATGATGATGAATTAAAACAAAGGAAACGCTGTATTTCTGGAGTCGCTTGATTTGGAGAGAGAACAAAGGGGAGGCGAACAAACTGAGTTGGGACTTAGACTGGTTTTAAGAAAACTGGACGAAAAACTGTCTGGCAAAACGAGACATGGAACTTAGACTACTACCTGGGTGGACAAAAAATACAATACTACCCCTTTCCCATAGAAAGGGGTAAAAAGAAAACAGAAAATGGGCACGCAATACTAGGCAGGCCCGTGCCCCCTACAGCCCTGCCCGCGAGGGCAGCACCGTAGCTGACAGCATACGGTTTATCGTTGAAATTAACGATTCCACTAGCCCAGTATCATGGCGTGAACTCCGTTAGTTCCCAACCGGATCGGCCGATGGTAGAATTTCCGAACCGCGGCTGTGGCCCACAAATGGTGATGTCTGTCGTGAAGGTGACCGTTGTGGGTGTGCATTGAATGGCTGAGACGATGTTTCCGGTTGCGATCAGTTTCACGCACTGACGGAGACCCAGTTGTGTGGCTGCCAACCATCCATTGTATTGAGCAGTTGAAACAGCTTGTGCGTGTTTGGCGCGGCGCTGGTCGCATTGTATGCTCTGGACGATTCGGATGAGTTCGTTCTCGTGGCGAATGGCGGCATCTTCTAGATATTGGATCCTAGCGTTTTGTCGGATGTTGATGTCTAGGAAGTCGTTCGCGTTAGATGTGCTGTTTTTGATGATTGAAGGCACGGTGGCTGCGGCTGGGCCCAACGGGTATGTGATGATGAATAAATGGTTGTCTCCAATAACGGTCCAACTGTCGATCTTTTTGTCGCATTTCACTGTCTGGCAACGTGACATCCGACGTACATGAAAGTCTAGTTGTTTGGAGTCATCTTGGAGAATCCAGGTTCCGTTTGTTGATGATTCGTACCAGTATCCTACACCTTTTTCTAGTTGCCTGAGGGAGATATCGGTTGTTTTCCCATATGTGTCGATCCAGAATAAGGTGAGGTGATTATGAGATATTGAACCGTGCGACACATTGGCTTTTCCCAATGGTGTGGTAATTATATCGCCTTCATCGGTTCGGGAGAGGACGACTTCTTCCAAAATGCAGTTGATGGTGACCACAGTAGTGGTCCTTAGCCAATATCCTACGTCGTCTGGCTTTTGACTGAATACCCATTTGTTTTCTGATATGGTCATTGGGCTCTCGTTGCATCGCTTTGACTGCCTCATGATATCGCACTCTACGGCTGTTGGTTCAATGGCGATGCGTTCCGGGACGATTATGGCTTTTCCCACGAAATTGATTGTGATGTGTTTGATTGATTTCCATCTGCCGCAGATATATCCAGGGAAGTTGAAGGCTGCCTTTTTGTCGGTCATTACTCGGTAGTCCACCTTAGTGTGAGAAGCGCGCGTGGCAGGTTCGCACAGACCGTCGGAGAATTGGAGAAGTCCAACTCCCGTCGGGTTATTGCAGTTGCATGTCGTGGTTTGGAATGCTCCTGCCGATGAGAGCAGTAGCGTCAGCGTGATAAAGGGTCAGCATGATCTACGTAACCATAAAAAAAACATCTTCGTTTAACTACCATATTTCTTGGCAGTACTCTTTTACTTTTAATACAATTATTGAAGGGGGGGGGGTAACATACGTATGGAACAATGAGGGACACAAACTATCTTGGGCTATTTATCCTTATGGGCTGTATCTGATCGGGTCTTAAATATCTTAGCTTATATGGGGAGGAACAGCGGTTGGGGGTAATGGTCGCGCTAAGGAATTACAGGAGGAACATGGCAATGCTGCTGTGGAGGGAGGATGGGGAAAGAAAAATTCATGAAGAGAAGGTAGAGACAAGAGAGAGAGAGTGGCCTACAGAGCTACGGTGACGTACGTTCGCGTACAGCGTTTGTATCCGTTTTTATTCTAAACATCCTGAACGGTGGGCGGAAGGGAGGGTGTTTGGGGGAAAGAAGGTTTGTTGGAGGGGAGTTTACACACAGGGGGAGTAATTTAAACTCTTGCGGGAGCGTGAAGAGGGACCTGTCGGGGTGGGGGCTAGTGGAGGGTTTGTTTGAATAATAGGGGTGTTCGACTTGTATCCGTTTGTATTCTAAACATCCTGAATGGTGGGCGGAAGGGAGGGTGGTTGGGGGAAAAAGGTTTGTTGGAGGGTAGCCTGCACGCAAGGAAGGGTGATCTTAATTATTGCGGGAGCGTGAAGAAGGGCATGGTGGGCTGGGGGTGTGTTTATTAGAGATGGCTAGTGGAGAGTTCGTTGAAGTGAGAGGCGTGGGGGACTTTTGTCCGTTTGTATCCGGAGCATCATACGGGGTGGCGGAAGGGAGGGAAGGTCTGCGTGATCGTCGTGTCACGCGTGTAAAAAGTTGGGACATGGTTTTATCGTGGGACGTGGGCAGCCGGCAGTATGGTGCTTAGTTCGTATGGCTATGTGGAGAAGGCGAGGGAAACATAGAGGGTTCACCATATTGTTGCCCGTGGCGTATCCCCGGGGTAGAAAGAAAGAAGTTCGGTAAGAAATGGTAGTGTGGGAAAGGAAAAAGGAGTCGATACGTGCTTTCATATATGTATCGTCTATGTAGTTGCAATCACTTTTTTTTTGTTTTTTTGTTTTTTTGTTTTTGTTGTATCATTACTGTATTTATTTATTTATTATTATTATTATTATTATTTTTTATTTTTTATTTATTTTTTTTTTTATTTTCCGTTATTTATTTTAAAAGAACAACACAAAAGTCAGGAGAATGGCAACCACAATTAACAAAGTCAACTCCCTTTTGGTGGGGAGCCATCCTTGGCCGGTTGCCGGTGGTTTTCTCGGCTGAGCCTCCAACGCCTCCTTTGCTTTGCGGATAAAGTCCGTTGGCGGCCATTCCATGGTAGGGAGGCAAAACGGAGTCCATTTCCTTGTGCTAGTGCCGTTCTTCAGACGGGGCACATAGCGGTCTAGAGCGAGGAACTTCCCCCAGTCAGTGTTTCCCCACTCGTCCTCGACCAGATGGTTCAGGCTGCCGGGGTTCGCGCAGTACGCATCTAAATCCGAGTCTGCTAGGCTTTCGCCTATGATCTCGGACGGGGAGCGGGCGTCTAGAAGGCTGGCTGTCTCGTCGTTGTCGGAGCTTTCCAGGTTGATTGTGCCGCTTAGAGGGGTCCCCGTCTCCCAGAAGTTCTCGATGAAGCCCCAGTCTTCATCGGTAAGGGGTTCCCATTGAGTGGAGTGAGTGGACATTCTGCGGGTCCATTGAGTGGAGTGAGTGGACATTCTGCGGCTCTGGAGGTGAAGTGGATGCTTGTTCGTCGTTTCTGGTTTGCTTAAATACTTCTTTTCGTCCACTTGCAATGTGGCGTGGAGTTCATGAACTTGTTAGGGCGTTTCGTCCTGGTTGTAAACGGTCGCGACAGTCCCACTTGAGTGTCTGTAGCACTTAACCTTTTTTATTAGTTTATTGTTTTTCTCCAAAGGTCAAAACAAATGTTTATAAGGCCACCATTATTCCGCACTGCTGTTTGTATTTTAGTTTAAATTTCTGCTATGAGACGTGTCCTTGGCCGGATCGTTGACCTGGCACGCAACCGTGGGAGGTTTTCATTCGGGGTTTCGATAGGATGATAGCCCACGTGTTCGGAGACCACGTCGTCTGGGGTGGACACGGTTGCACTCGTTGGTTCCAATGTAACCGCACTCTGAGGCGCACTATTTTCTAGCTCGATATCGTCCGTAACATTGCTACGTTCCACAATATTCTGGTCGGGGTCGTTTTCACTATCGGATTGTTCCCCTACACGAGTTTGAGTAGCGATGTGCTTCCGGAATCGGTCATTTGGTTCGACCGAAGACTCGATATCTGGCATGGGTTCGTCCGTCCATAACATAGTCTCGTACAGAGGTTTAAGCCGGTTACTGTGCACTACTTGGCAGTTGTACGAATTGTCTGCTATATCCACTGTACGATTGGAGTACACTTTGACGACACGATAAGGGCCTCGAAATTTCGATGTAAACTTCCTGTTGTCTCCTTTTTGCACAACCCGGACATCTAACAATACTCTATCTCCCGGTTTGTAATCGAATGTTTTTGCCCTTTTGTTGTATTGTTCTTTTTGGCGTTCCCTGGCTTTCTCATTTTCTTCCCGCGCCCGTTGGAAACTGTATCGTAGTCTTTCTAACAGCGTGTCGACGTAGCCACCAGATGAGGGTACGGACTCGGGAACTGCTCCCAGAATTTTGTTTATGGGCATGTTACAATCCCGACCGTGCATCATGTAGTAGGGTGACTCGTTGGTGGAGGAATTAACGGATGCTCGGTACGCAAAACAGATTTCTCCCAATACGTCTTCCCAATTATGGTGTTGCCCGTCTACGAGTTCTTTTCTTAACATAGTCGTGAGGGTCCGGTTAAATCTTTCCGTTTCCCCATTGCTTGCCGGGTTATATGCCGTAGTGAATCTTTGTTCGATGTTAAGTTTTTTGCAAAAGTATTTAAAGAGACCGGAGGTAAAATTCGGTCCTCTATCTGAGACAATAGCTAGTGGGGGCCCATGGATCAATACAACATTTTTATAAACACATTCGGCCGTGGTACGGGCGGTTTGGTCGGGTAGGGCGACAGCAATTACGTACTTTGTGAAGTAATCGGTGATTACGCAAATACAGTTATTTCCGTTACGGGATATTGGTTGGATGGGGCCTAAAAAATCTATTCCTTTAATCTGAAATAGGAACTTAGCTAGTTCATGTGGGAAGAGGAAAGCTCTGAGGCTGGAGTTAGTATTTGCGATGAAAATTTCACAAGCAGAGCAGTATTCTTTTATATCTTTTCTCATCGTGGGCCAATAGTAATTATTTTTAACTTTTAGATAGGTTCTAAGGAAGGCAAGGTGACCTGACATAGGTTCGCCATGCATTTGTTTTAATACTACACGTTGTAAGGGAAGGGGCAGAATAACTTGGGGATTTAAAATATTTCGCTTGCTTTTTGCCGTCGGTGGTTCGATTCTGTACAGCACACCACTTGTAACTTGGTAAAAGGTAATTTCCTTTGCCCAAATTGGCATATTTTTTTCGTTCTCTTCTGAAAGAACTCCGTCGTCTAGATATTTCTTTATTGCTTGACATAATGGATCTTCTGTTTGGCTAGCTATGATATCTATTTCTACGTTATCCTCGTGGATGTAGGCGACGCGAAGGCGTGACAGACAATCGGCGTTTTGGTGCACCCGGCCTGGTCGGTACTTAATTTTGTAATTGGTACCGGCTAATAAGATAGCCCAACGGCCTAGTCTGCCGTTGTTGTCTTTTTGTTCTTCTAACCATTGGAGGGGGCGGTGATCGCTAATCACCGTAATCGGCTTATCTAGTAAGTAGTGTCGGAAATGCTTAATAGAGAATACAACGGCTAATGCCTCTTTTTCTACTGTGGCGTATTTTTGTTCAGCCGGTTTTAGTTGCCGACTTGCGTATGCTATGGGTTTCTCTGCACCGTGCTGTATCTGTGAAAGGACTGAGCCAATGCCGTAATCTCAGGCATCGGTGAATAATAAAAATTCGAGATCAAAGTTAGGGTAGGCTAATAGCGGGGGAGTGATTAAACATGTGCGGAGTTTCTCGAAAGCTGTTTGGTCGTCCTCAGTCCAGACGAAGGGCTTGTTTAAGGCATTTTTATGGGTTTTTGCGGTCAATAGTTGGGCAATTGCCCAGAAATTTTCGATGAAACGTCGGTAATATCCTGCTAGGCCTAAAAACGATCGCACTTCTTCTGCCGAAGTTGGAATTTTATAGTTGGCGATTTTGTCTATTTTATCTGGGTCAGGACCGATGCCGTCGGTAGAAATAATATGCCCAAGGTAATTTACTGATTGCTTCATAAATTGACATTTCTTGAGTTTTAATTTTAGTCCCGCGTTTTTAATTAAAGAAAAGACTTCTCGAATGTCGCTTAGATGACTTTCGAAGGAGTCGGAAAAAATAATTACGTCATCCAAATATACTAGAGCTTTTTGTCCTGCTACATCTCTAAGTATATGGTTCATTAATCGTTGGAAGGTAGCCGGCGCATTACACAATCCAAAAGGCATTCTAATGAATTCATAGAGATTATTTTCTACGATAAAGGCAGTTTTTTCTTTAGATGATTCTTCTAGCTCGATCTGCCAATAGCCTGAAGCCAAATCCAAAGTTGTAAAGAATTTCTTTCCGTATAGTCGGTCTAGAGTGCTATCAATTCTCGGAAGTGGGTAAGAGTCTTTTTTTGTTAAATTATTTAGTTTCCTATAGTCGATGCAAAAACGTATTTCTCCTGTTTTCTTAACTACCAAAATTACCGGTGCTGCCCATGGGGACGTGGAATGCCGTATTACGTTTGCTTGCAACATTTCCTTTATCTGTTTCTCTAATTCCTCTTTTTGGCCTTGGCCTGTACGGTAAGGTCGAAGTCGAATAGGTCCTTTTCCCTCTGTGTCGATGAAATGTGTTATTAGATCTGTACTTCCTAGCCCCGAGTCTTTTGTCGCGAATAAGTCGGTAAATTCGTTGAGAAGTGCCAAGGGTTTTTTATATTTGGGGTCTACATCTGGTTCTGGCACGCACTCCTTGTCCGGAGGATTCGCCTGGGACGCAGACTCTTGATCTGATGATACTTTGCCTATCAGTTGACAAGAGAATTCTACCTCTCCTAGGGAACTATCCCTCGGCAGAGTATGTGCCATATTAGATTTATTTTCCACGACGATCTGATATTTCCCGTTATCGTTTTTAGCATTTATAAAATTGCCTATAAATATTCCCTCAGGTAAATCCATACTCTGGGAAAACAAAAAGAGAGAGTTGGTGTCCATGTTATCACCATTTTCCTTAAATGTGGCCTCTACAACTTGAGAAGATCTGGGGGCAATTAAAACTCTTTTAGCTAAGGTCATTGCTATTGTAACTGTCGGCTCTTGGCTTTTCGGCAGTAACCCTTCCTGCTTGATTTCTTGATTACTTCCTGGTCCGTCGCGGGCAAGAAATATAGTTTTAGAGCGGCCATCAAAAATAAACTCGTGTTTGTCTGCGGCGTCCAAACCCAATATACATGCTTCAGATATACCGTTCGTGACGATAAATTCTTGGTCTAGTATATTGGCGCCGTAAACCATAGGTAGGGAAACTATCCCTAACGTGAACAATTTCTTATTGTGCACATCGTATAATTCTAACTCGGACTCACAGCAACGTAGTTGATGTTCCGACGCTATTTGATTAAAAATATCTATATGTAATAGGCTTCTGGCCGCGCCAGTATCGAACAATGCTTTGAACGGAATATCGTGAATTTCTACCGAAAGTCGTGGGGCTGCTGATTTACTGAATGCTGTAATTTTTGCGACTGATGGTAACATTTCGGGGCTTACTGACCTATTCTCCGTCGACCCCACTCTATGGCCGGCCCTTATTCGTTTCCCTGATTCATAGAGTCGTTAATTTCGTTGGGCCTTATCAAGTTTCTTTTATTGGGACAAAACTTTGCTATATGGCCCAGCTGTTGGCAAACGTAACAGGTAGGTGGCGCACCTGGTGTTGTCTGCCGTTTTAAATATCGAAAGCAAGATTCGATGCTATGGTTAGTGAGACCGCAGTTGGAGCACCCTACGGCGTTTTGGATTGACCTGTTTTGTTGGGGAGGTTGCTGACCTGAGATATTTTCGTTGCCTTGGCCGAAGGCGTTTGTGAATGGCTGACGGAATCCGCTTGTTTGGCTTTGGCGAGTGAAAGTGTTGCGTGGGGCGGGGTTTGAGAAACTGACTTGCTTTGATTGGTTTGGGGAATAACTGGGGTTGCTTCTTATTGGTTGGCGGATTCCATTCTCTTGGCGGAAGTTTGTTCGCATGAGGTTGCCGAGATTTGTAACGATATCCGTTAGACGGTCGATTTTGTTGTTCAAATCAGGAGATGTGTTTGTTTCTTGTCGAGTGGGCTCCGTGGTGGCCATCTTCAGGGTGGAGGCGATTGAGTTAATGTGGTCCCTTTGCTTTTCGATTGCTTCTAATATCGCTGTATCTTTTTGTGTGTTAGTCACTGCATTGACAAATATTCGTTTGTCCTTTTCTATTGTGCCCGACTGGACGCGCTTGGCGTATTTCTGTGTGATGGACACCAATACTTCAAAGCTAGACACCGTTTTGTGCCTTACAATGTTTTGTAGTTCGGGTTCGAGCCCTTGCAGAAAGTTTTGCCGAAGTAATCTTAATTGGGTTGTTTGTTCTTCTGGCGTTTCTTGATAGTTAGAGGGATAAGCTCGTTTATAGAGAGTTTTTAATCTATAGGCGTAATTTAAAATGTTTTCCTTTGGTTTCCGTTGAATTTCGTCAAACTGGCTTTGATAAAAGTCGATGTCTTCGGAACCGTGGTAATTTTCTTGGAAGAGTTTTTTTATGTCTTCGTACTCGTAAGTATCGCTGGATTCCAAGATATTCTGCAATAAATCGTAAGCTTCGCCCGACATTTTAGTTGACAGCATGCTGATAATTTCGGAATTGTCCCAGTTGGACTTATCTACGACGTTGTCGAAAAGTTTGATCCAACGATCGAAGCGAACGGCTCGTGTAAGTCCTTTAAGAAGGAGCTTTGCTGGACTTTCGCGATTGTATTGTTGTAAAATTTGAATGTCATTTGATTCAGCATGGTGATATTGTGTGCTTCCCTACAACATTTTTCGTTGTTCCGTTTTACAAAGGTAATTATTTGATGGTGATGTCATTTCTTGGTTGTTCGGGGCACTGCGATTGTGGGCCTTCGTTTCCTTGAATAACTGCTCTTGGTGTGTGATCTTCCTGGTGGGTGAGTGGTGTTACAACTATTGCCCTCTTTCGTCTGTTGTATTTTGATTTGTGCTGCCATCTTGTGTTTGACGTCATAACCATGGTGTGATCTTCCTGAGGGGGCTCTGCCGTTGGCTGGCCGCCCTCGTGTAAGTCCTTTAAGAAGGAGCTTTGCTGGAAAGCTGGCTTCCCTTAAGTATATAATTTGTGTATGATGTCATTTGATATTTTGTTGCTGTGTTTTGTGAAAGCTGTGTGGTCACCGTGGTATCCCCAGGCGGTTGTTTTTTCTTCGGCTGTCTGATAGTCCGTTCCCTTTGGGTCCAATGTGTGTGTGTTGTTTTGGTTTAGAGGCTGAGCTCGGTTAGTATCAATCCCGATAGTGTAAGAGTTTTGTATTTCTTGTGGCGGGCAATAAACTGGGCGGTTTGTATTTGGATTCCGAGGAATTGAACTTCGGCCTTCACTGACGGCGGAAGAACTGTGACGCGGCTGAGGTTTAACAAGGGGTTGATCAATTGTCTGATTCTGGTACAAAATAGCGTGATTGCTATCTGATGCTTTGTGTTCAGAGTCGCTGCAAGGGTTTCGAGTGGCTGTATGAGAGAGTGGGTTCCCTGGCGTGTCGCGTGCTTGGGGTTGGCTTGCTTCCGGAGCACGTTTGTGTATGTCTGCGCTGTTTGCACGAATGGATCCGTTACTTTGATGAATTCGATGATTGATTTGATTTCGATTAAGGCAGCGGTCACAAATGCACAAAAAAGGGCTATCAGATCGTTCGCTTGCTGTTGTGTGGCTTTTTTGGCTTCCGTGAGTTTCGTCCTCCCTACGAGTTTGGTTAATTTGCGTAATAGGTCGGAAAAGTGAGGTGGAAGTGGGAAATGGGAGTGTTGATCGCAAATCCCCAGGTATGCACGCTGAATGGCTTGTCGAAGTGAGTGGATTTGTTGTTCGGACGGAATGTCCTCTAGTGTCGTTGTGATATAGCTAATTATTGCACTGGCTTGCGGGTATGCCGGCCGTATACGTTGTAATTCCTGCCGAAGTATATGGGCGTATTGGTTGTGTAGTGTCACGATGCTGGTGGTGATTATCCACTTTTCCATGCGTTGGTTCGGCTTTTAGTGGAAACTCGATGATGTCGGTGCCCTCTTCCTCTAGGCCGATAGCGTTGCTGTGTTGGCTTAGCGCTGCAACGATGCCTTCGATACCGACGTAAGGTACAAAAGGTATAGGATTGTTAATGACTTCTAACTTGGAGTTGAGCGTGCGTGATGGGATATTTGCCGGTGGTGTGTTGGTATTTGGTGGTGCAATGTGGAGATGACCTGAGAGGCGATCGACTAACTCGAAGAATGAATCGGAAGCGGTAGGAGAGGGATATGGAGTGTTAGGTTTTGTTTGTTGTTAGGCTTCCGCTGACAGTTTCGTCCGTGTTATTGTCTACTAGATCGTGGTAGGGTATGATAGTTTCGTTGTTCCCTATGCTGATCTTCTTGACTGGTCGATCGGTGATAGTTTCTTCTAGAACCGAGTTATTTGTCGGAACGTTGCTTTGTGTTTGGTCTGCTTCGTCAGTTACTATACGGATTTTTGAGGTTTCGCTTACGCTACGTGATTCAGGAATAGAGGCGGTCTGTGTCGCCGGGGCAATAGGGCTTAGTTCGGTAGCTATGGTTTCTATCTTAGTATACTCTCCGTGTGGAATTTCACAGCTTTTTGTTAAATTAGACTGTTTTGTCGATTTCTTTGGTGAAAAGAAATTAGCAATTTTATCTACCAGGGATAGGTTTTTTCTATCTGTTTCTTGGACACGTATTTTCTTGGATCGTATAATAGCTTCGGGGTTATCTACTTGAGTCAAAGGTACGTAATTGAGTGTAGAACGGGTAGATCTCTTTCGAAAGGGTTAAGGGGTTAAAGGTCATATAAGTCTCAGACTGAGTTAATTCAGTTGCGGAATTTGGATTATCAAAAACTTTCGTGAAAATGTTATCAGATTAGCTAGTTTTTTGGAAAAATGTACGTTTTGTCTTAGGCCTAGCACCTGTATACATCGACATTGTGGGTGAGTTCAAAAACCGCTGCCACCAGATGTAAAGGAAGGCAAGATGTTGTCATCTTGTTCCAATACGGAGAAAGACACTTAAACGCGGCGCTGTTACTCACAATGTCGCGTATAGGTAGGCACAAGACAATACGTATTGAAGCAACGTGTATTAAAATACCACAAGTAGTCAAATGAGCGAACAGATCGAGAAGCAAGGCCTACAGTTACGCAAATATTACTTGGGCATACTCTACTACGGAAGACTAAGGCAAGTAGCGAATATTACTAAGAAGGGAACTTACGCTCAGCTTGTGAAAAATGAGGTAGCGGCTCGGAAGGATGCTCAGGTACACACGAGATAGCTCTCTCAAGGGACGACTAACTACTGCGAGTTGTCGATGGCTTTTTATACGTTAACCATCCTATGGGACAGTGTTAAAAGATGGACGGCGATATCGGGCGGTATCGGGCGATTTTGGGCGCCATGGAGAGGTATAGGCGGGCAAATTCGGACGGTATCGGACGAATTTGAACGATAGCTAAAAATCGGTCGGGCAACTTTAGGCCATTTCGGGCAATCTCAGACCAACCGAAATAAATCTATTTTTAGCCGACGTGCCGGGACATGTCTTTGTTATTTATTATATTTTTAAAGGAGTCTTAAAACTAGGTTAGTAAATGAAGGTTTTAAGTAAAAAAAAAAGGCTACAGGTATAAAATTTCTAGTCTATTTGAAAAAGAGAGGGTAAGAAGGGACTTCGCTAGACGATTCGTTACACTTCCACCTAGTGATCGTTAAGCTTTCAAAATGATTATAATTTGTTATACAACACAGAAAAATCAAAAACATATTTGCTGTTTTCATTTGATGAAATTGTTACAGAAACAATAAATGTGTTTACAACTTTAAGTATATTAATAAACATGATTTTTTTTGCTATAGTTTAAAATTCTTTTCCATTAAAGTAATTCATATGCGAAACACATCTCTATAGTATCATTAAATGATGTAGAAATTTCACTCACTGCGAGATACATCGTTGGCAGCCAAAGCAATAATACAAACAGCAAGTCTCTGCCTTTTGGGACATAGTTGCTAAGCCTGCATGACACAAGGAGCACACAAAACTTGAAAATTTTAAAAGGAAAATAGTTGTTTTCTTTATTATTACAAGTACAAATAATCGGAAACTTCCTACTAGATTCTAATTTAATAAAAAATATATCGTCGGAAGACAATAAACTTTCCACAATTAATGGCATAAACAAATCTACAACCACTTCACACAAAAACTACAACCTACACTTTCAGTACCTGCCATTTTTTGTTTACAAATGTGCGTTACAAGAGCTTCTGCTTGCACCAAGACAAAAAATGTGTTCCAATGGGCCAAAAACCTGGCAATGCCCCGGCTAGTGCATGACATCATGGCTAGTTTTCTGACTGCCCTAATCCTACTCTGTAGGGCAGCCATTGGAAATCGACATAGGTTCGTCGATTTTCAAGCCAAATGTAGCTTCAGGACGCCTCCACTTGAGGGCAGTATAAGCAGAGTAAGTATCCTAAAAATCGTATGAATAGTAGTACAAAAAAGAAACGTAGTAAAATAAACTCTTAAGATTGTCTATTTAAATTTTTTAAAAATTTTCAGTCTTATATTACAAATTCAACAAAATTTAGTTACTTTGTTATTGTTCATGGTTTCCACCTATCGGTGTAATATGCAAATTTCATTGATAGCTTTGCTGTTATTGTCTGCTAGCATCGAAGCTAGTACCGAAAGAATTCGGTGAAACAAGGGAAAAGGCCGTTATTGCAACAAAATGTTTCGGTGCAATAGATTCTACCAAAAACTCCTCTTACCATAAAGGACGGCTGGCTGCCTTAAAGAGGTAAATTGAGTAAGCTCTCTTACAGAGACTTACGTGCAGCTTGCACTTAAATTGTTGATGTGGAATATATTATGCATTCTCATTCACATTCAATGTTTATTTTGTTTCCTAGGAGAACACAGAAAAAATTGGCGTCGAAGGTTTTTTGTTATACGGGATTATTGATTATTACTAGGATCCAAGCATAAACCAAAGCCCAACATAGGACTTGCTTAACCACTCAACAATTTTACTGTGAAAGGATGCCGCATAATGAAAGAGGTATAACATTTTACTAACCAATACATCTTAAAATATCTTTACCTTGTTTTTGCATGATACCAGGGGATCATCCAAACCACCCACCTCCCTGAGGTCTTCAATGGATGAATGTAATTGAAACGAGTTTTCATATTAAGTATAAAAAAGAAAGGTATGTGAAAGGTCTAAACCTAATTTTAAACATGTTCATACGTTGTGGTTTTCTTGTGCATGAAATAACAAAAATTGAGAGCATAACTTTGTTATTGGATTCTAGGGAAGAATGGATGACTGCTATTGATTATGCTGCTGAACAGCATCATACAGATCCTGATAGCAATGATGTGGATATGCCAGCCGTTTCTGAAAGAACACCAGGAATCATGCTTCCAATCCTGAAGAAATGGAAGAATGTCTAACAGCTAAGCTCTGACACCTCACAGGTATGTGTTAATCTTAACATTTAAGGTCGACCACCCAGTTAATCCCATTGATTTTCAGGAAAAAAGCTGGATTTGTCTGATAAGACAACAAAAACCAAACTAAACGGAAGTTAGATGAAATGAAGAAGAAATTTAAATGGAAAAATAAGAAGAGGTCCTGAATTGTCAAACTTGCACGAGCCACCAAGGCAGCATCTGTGTCATCAACCTCTGGTCTTTCAGAGTTTGTCAAAACAGAAATTCTAGAACCAAGACTAGCAAGCACACTGCCAACACCAATTCTTAATAGTGAAGGCTGCCTAGTTTTCAGCAAATTTGATTTTGGAGAACTATATAATCCTACAACCATTCTAAAAAAGACCGCTTTAGATCCCGAAGTGGCAACGATTAAAATAAAAAAAGAAACTTAAACCAAAAGTGAAAATCTTGGTATGCCAAGCTGAAGTTGAGAACGCAACAAGCATCGAAGAGAAACAGGCATGAAATGGTGCTCTGCTAATAGCTGAAGGTTTTCAGGTAAACTTTCAATTTGACACATTTGTAACATGTTCAAAACTTTTAAGCTTTCTGTATTGCAATAGGTAGAAGACTGTGGAATTGCTTGACCAATAAATTAAGAAACGAGATAAAATTTGCATTTGATGCGACGAATTGCCAGGCACCCATTTTGTCGCTCTAAATCAACTGTAAGCCAATGGGCTGTTACAGCTAAACAGGACTTACCTTTGGTGCTCCAGCAGTCGGCAGTCGTACTGACAAATGAGGCGTCAGCTAACTTTTTCTTCATTTTAAGTTTGCGATCGATAAACCGCAACTGCAATTTTTTACCGAATAACTTCCTCGTACGGATTTTGATTTCGGGCGAGAAAAATTGCAGCAACTTCCGGAAACCTTTTTTCTCAACCGTGTATAATGGAAGCACATCTTCAACCAAGTATTCGTACATCAGTGCTGTATTAGTTAGAGTCGTCATAAGTTCTTTCGTCACGTGACATACCAATATAGCTTCATCCGTGGATTCTTGAGTAATCATTTTGCGCCCTGCTTCACCAAAAACGATTTTGGTTTGCTTCAAACAGGGCTTTAAAGTTTTTGCATCCGTTGCTCTGACTGAAGTTTTGTTGCCATTAAGCAAGGAAACTTCGCGATCAAACTCTGCCAATCGTAGAGGGTTTTTGCTCTTTAAATAAAAACTAAATAAGAAAACAGTTTACGGAAACAAAACTTCTTCAATACAAATCTCTTTTTCCCACCTTAACGTGCCCGGCGAATGTTGTAGCGCGAGCGAGAACCTGCACTTAGTATAGTTGGAGTTGCCTTTCCACCACAATTGTCTATAAGGCACTTCAGTAGTCTAACATCAGTGCTGCACCTTTTCTTCCTCGACCAGTATAATGAAACATTTGCTCTGGGAATTCTAGATCGGTGTTGAAGAATCTTCACCAGCCATAAGGTTTCTTGGAGAACTAAATAATGTTAGGAAGAATGAATCTTTCAATAAAAATGTTTTTCAATACAATCCCACACGGCACATCTCCTTCCTGGGAACCTCCTAAAAGGCTCTTAGACTCCCCAGTGCATCAATCATACCGTTGAGAAGTACTGTTATTGGCTCTATATTTGCAGAATTTAAATCCATCCCAGCACTATGCTTTGTGGCGAGGGCCACAAGAGGCTGGAAAATAGCGGAGAAACATGCCAATATTTTCAATTCAAGAAATTGTTGGTGATATGCTCAGGAGTGCTTAAGGAGATCCCTCCATGAAAGTAAGACTCGTGAGTTTTAAAGTATCACAAAAACATTTGGCTCAATTAGAATTGTTAGATAATGTAAATTTTGGGGTTTACCATTTCAATTAGAATTAAAAATTAGAAATTTAGAATTAGGTAACGATAGTCGACGCTTTTACGCAATATATCGTCTACCGGATTGAAGTCCCATTGTTTCAATTGGAACGATTTTTGAAAATAGTGCTCTCTTTAAATAGAAATAGGACTAATGCCTTCGAAAATAGAACTGACTTAAAATATCTTAGAAGTCAGTCCTCTTTCACCGCCATTTCCAATAAAAGATAAAGTTTTGAAATTGAATATACAATTTCTAATATTCTGTTGTCGTTTAATATTCATTTTATGTGTTAATTACATTCAATTCCTATAAAACTTCTATAAAGCCACTGGGTATATCGAAGACATATGTCACACAATTTTTTTCATTATGGGAGGTTCTAGGTACTAGCTGAGGAGGATGTAAGAGGGACTGAGGAGCCTGTCAGGCAGCTACCAGGCGACCAAAAAGAAGGTTCTAAGAGGAATTTAGGATGGTTATGGAGAAGACTGAGGAGGAAAGTAGGCAGTTCTGCAGAGGTACTGAGGAGCCCGTCGTGCCGTGTGGGATGTTTACCTTCTCGGAGAAGAACTTGGAGTAACTTGAAGATCACTGTCATCAGCTGCTGTGGAGGTGCTGGGAAGCACAGAATCGTTCTCAAACGAGTCTTCCTCTTTGTTAGGAGACTTCGATTTACTAATAATTTCACGATGAATTCTGAGAAATAGTTCTATATGAACAAGAATTATAAAATTTACTTACGTATTTCTTCGCGGAGGCATTGTTTTATCCTGGAACAGATAAACTGTGTTAACGCTTGTTAACACGGCAAAGGCGCCCTACAAACATATCTCGTCGTAGGCAAAGAGATGGGCTCTCAGAAAGGAGTCCATCGGCAACCATCCAACCGCAGCCCCTTGGCGGCTGTCGTGTACGGAATGGTCCGTACCAGAAGGTGCCAAACCACTGCCAAACAAGGTAAATTCGAATGGCATGATTCTGCATGTACGAGTAATTACATTCAGTTTCCATTTACACGCGAGTAATATTTACAGAAGCCCTTACGTCAGTGGCAGCTGTGCAGCAGTTACATAGGACGTCGACACGGCGAGCAGCTGCTACGTCATCGTCGAACGCGTCCGATGCACAAGGAACTGTTGATCGTTTAAGAGCTTTCTCCAGTGTGCGCCGACAACCCATTTTGCGAGATGCAACCAACTCCTCCGGAATGAATCAGATGAACGGTAACAGAAATTCTAGTGATACATCGGCAACAATAAAAACACTGTAACAAAATGAAAGTTCACCTTCAAAAATGCGCCAAGCACCACTAGGAAAAGAATCGGTCTTCCAGTAAAATTAGGCCAATTGCTATTTCAGCGCGCCAACCGCTACAGATCTCTCGGTCATACCACGAAATGCCAAAATTCTATACTGTTCAAGAACAAGTAGGCGACAAAGTGACATCGACGGGGACTTCTCGTTCAATGAAGTGCAGGACACCGGTCGCCATCCTCAGAATCCTGTGCCTATCTGTGCTATATCGAATGATGTAAACTTGTTTTGATGCCTACATTTAAACAAATCAGCAGGTACACGTCTGTTCATTTGTATCCATCCAGATGTATATGTGACACAGAAAATAAATTACAATGCGAAATGCCATCATCCCTATTGGCTTTACTGTTCATTAAAATATGTGCGTGCACGTACCCAATCTTCCAAAAAAGTAATGTAAGAAATACTAAAAATGAATAAAGATCTAAAAAAAACCTGTTGGCTTACCACGTGATGGCAATTAAATCGTAGTCGGATTTTTATCTGGTGGGTTTTGGCAGCAAACGTTTAAAATTCATACGTCAAAAATGCCAAAAGCTGTCTGTGAGAGAATTAGAAAGCATAAGGGCACAACAACGTACAGGCAACGACTTTATAGCGTAGCAAATGTCAGTTTAGACGCGGATTGACGTTCTGTTAATTAACAGACCTGCACATAGTAGAGTTTTAATCCACTTTTGTTGGCCGTTTTTTTTTGGTTTTTTGTTGTCCTCCCAGTAGATGTTAAGACTTGTTTAAACTAGACGACCATTGCTATTTAGCTTTCCATTGTAAAGGTAATTCTAGAAAGTAAACTGGCGTGACAACATTCTTTTTGTTGATTATGGCGACTTAATTTTGTCTGAACGAATGCTATTCGTGTTCAGCTTATAATTAATATTACCGACGTCGAATTCTTAAAGGCTAAAGCTCGTTTAACGTTACGTCTGTTGCAAGGACATTCTTGACGTGGTAATCTTTCTTTCTGTTTCGTATGTTTCGAATTGCATCAAGTCATCCTTACTTGAAAAAACGAAATAGTTGGCTTGTGTTTAGCCATCACAGAAGCTACACATTTACCCTAAATATGCGGAATTCTTTATTATTAAACATATTTTTTTCTGTAATAAAAACAATGTTTGAAGTTGCGATATGAACGATATAGAAATAAAGCATAAACATTTTTGCTTGAAAGGGAGTTGAAATACTATAAACTAGATTTTATTATCAAATTTCCGTTACATAGTGTGCAAATAAATGAGAAATTTTGATAATACGAATTAACGATAATCCCGCGTCGAGATCGTAAACGCTTTCCATCGGATTTCTGTAAAGTGACTTGCAAGCAATAAAGGGACATATACATTCGGTTGTTAAATCGTGTTTTTTAGTACTGTCTCCGATATCAGCAATATTGACACCGATGTAAACTCAATGCCAGTTTATTTAGCGAACACAACTCGTAAACAGTAAACTGGCGATGAATCGACGATAGAGCAAAAACCATGTAAGACCGGTAGAACAATAGCACGTCGACTGACCATTAGAGAGTGGCCCAAGGGGGTAAGAGCAAAGAAAAGGGGCAAGGGTGCTGCGTTGTAACATAGAAAAATTGGGGAGGGAAATTATTTCCGACATAATCTCGGCCCGAGAGTTCACCTACTCTTCCGCCATGATCCGGATGCGTTCCTTCGCGTCAATTGCTGCCTTACGTTTAGGACGAGGAGAAACATCTGGAGTGCTGGATGCGGATTCAGTTTGAGGATGCGGAGAAACTTCTGCAGTGTCTGTTACTTCCAGAGGGTACAATTTCGAAATTGGGCGGTTGGTTTTTCCTCTGGCTGTGCGGATAACAGCGTCGCGGACTTCGTCGTTTAGGCTGACAATAAGGTCTTCGATTACGGCTAGCTTCCAGTTGATTCTTGGACCTTCATTGTGGAGTAGGACAGCATCACCGACCTTGATGCGACGTTCGGGGGCTTGTTGCACGTGATATTGCGTTCTCGGAGACTGGTTAGATATTCCTTTGGCAACGTGTCCAGAATGATTGAAGGATCCGTTAACGACGGGAAAACATATTGAGAGGATGGGCATGCTTCTCACCAAAAGTGGGATCCAATAAATCCTCTTCCATGGCTGGGTCGTAGGGAAGTGAAGTCAGACGATCACCATACATAAGATGAGAAGGGGTGAGAGCCTGATGGTCGTTCACATCAGATGAGACGTACGTGAGTGGGCGGTCATTTAGAATAGCTTCAACCTCCGCGACTATAGTGCTGAACTCATTGAATTTCAGTCGTGTACGGCCAAGCATATTCTTTAAGGTCTCTTTAGTAAGACCGATGAGACGTTCGAAAAACCCACCATACCACGGTGCTCGCTTTGGAATAGATCGCCATTCAATCTGGCAATCGGAGAAATATCCGGCGACCTCAGGGCTATTGAAGAGTTTTTTAAAGACACGAGCGTCACATTCAAAGGTAGTGGCGTTGTCCGAAATTACCATTCTTGGTTAAAAATGATGAGAGATGAAGTTTCAGAAGGCTAGCATAAAATTAGCTGTTGTGAGATCTTCTACTAGCTCTAGATTTATAGCGCGGGACGTAGTGCAGGTGAAGAGGCAGATGTAAGCATTTGGTTTTTGTTCGCCAGGTTGAGCACGGATAGGGAATGGTCGAGCAAAGTCGATACCAGTTACAGCGAAACCTTTGTCTCCACGAACGCTAAAGCTGGGGAGCGTTGCTAGATTGGGAGCTCTGTAAGGAGGTCCATTCACCCGACGGCAGGTTGTGCAGAGACAGACGATAGCTTTAACTTTCTGTCTGATGGAATTAATCCAGAAACGTTGACGAAGATGACAGAATATGACACTTACTCCCGAATGAAGTGATCGTTTGTGATAGTATCGAATTATGAGACGCGTGAGCTCAGTGTTCTTTGGTAAAAAAATGGGATTGCGAGCTGCACGGGAAATATCGGCGTTGAGCAACCGACCTCGGCAGCGAATTACTGAGTCAGCGTCCAAATAGAGATCGAGTTGATTTACCAATGATGGCCGGCGTCCTTTCTTGTCACTACGAATATACTCAAGCTCGGCAGCGAGAAAACGGAACGGAAATGAATGAATCCATTGGAGTTCTGCATGTAGTTAGAAACTTCCAGATTTCCTGAATGAGAATTCGAGCTGGTATATTGAGTGGCGAAATGAATCCAACCGGATCGTAGATGGATGACATTCCCCTTAGGAGATCGCGTTTCGTAGCTGTAGGCAAACAAATGGTGAGAGAGAAGTGACTGGCAGCTACAAAGTGTCATTCGAGCGATCCCATAATAAACCGAGAGTTTTAGTGAGTGTAGAGGTATCAGCGACACCATCGAGAGCTGCTTGGTCATTGAGGGAGGGGTCGTTGAATGCCGATGACTGTAGAGATAACGATGCTGCTGCAAATATGGAACGAGCTCCTGAATAGTAGTGTAAAGCTTCTGGTGTAGTTTTACAACCAGAAATTAGATTGTCAACGTAGGTGTTAGATTTGATAACAACACTGACGGTAGTAGAATAACCTTGCAGATGTTTCTGAATGACGGAGTTAAGGATGAACGAACTGGTACTAGCTCCAAACGGAATGACTTTGAAGCGGTAAATTTCAAAATCGGATTCAGGATCCTTGTCGTCACTGAGCCAAAGGAAGCGAACGAAGTCACGATCAGCTTCGTAGAGTTGTATCTTGTGGAAGGCTTTTTCGATGTCTGAAGAAAGACCAATACGATGGACACGAAAGCCAAGAAGTATGTAGAGCATGTCCTTTTGAAGAGGCGGTCCAACCAGGAGACAATCGTTGAGACTCACACCAGATCGGGTTTTGCATGAACAATCATACACGATGCGGATAGGAGTAGTCTTCGAATCCTTCTGAATAGCAAAATGTGGGATGTAGTGGCAAGATCGTGGCGTTTGCTGATTCCTGGGCACCCTTTCAATAAAGCCAGCAGCAAGTTGATTGCGGATGATTTCACGAAACCATACGAATTTCTTTTTTTATTCAAGAGAGATTGTTAATTCATTTTAATCATCCAAAGCTAACATTTTTCCAATTACTATTACATCCCTGGGTTCGCCTTAATTCCGGTTATAAATCAGAAACTTCGTCACCTTAGCCAGCTTACAATATTCATCTAACCTGCGATGGCAATTTTCATATTTTATACATAAGCTCCCATGGCACTAATTTGGGACATCAGACTATAAACTAAATAACGTTGGTAGGCTGTGTTTCTATTAACAATAAATAGTGGCATAGTCGTAAGGTGTTGGAGTACCAACTTAAAGGTTGGTGGTTAAATGCCAAGTGGGGCTGATGTGCAAAATTTTTTTTATAATTTGTAATTTTTTATCTTATTTTGTGAGATTTTATACAATCGCCAAAGACACTTTCGTTAATGATTCGTTTAAATGTTCTCCACAGGGCTGTTAAATATTTTATGATAATCATATGACAATATTCATCTAACCAATGATTTAAATTCTTATGTTTTTTACATAAGCCCCCGTGACGCTAATTTGGGACAGCAGACTACATACAAGAAGACATTTTATGCTTTTCAATAATTTTACAATCACCATGGCATAATTGTAAGATATTGAATTGCCAACCGAAAGGGTAATGGTTCAATACCGTATGGGAACTATACAACTACTTGTATTTCCTAATTTTTGAATTTTTTCGTATTTGAGGAGATATTTTAAAATCACTAAGAACATCTTAAACTAAAGCAATATCATCAATACTGGTATAAATAGATTCGTTTAAGTTTCCTCTACATGGTTGTTAAATATTTTATGAAAATCATATGAAAATATTTATCTACTGGGGGATTGTAATTCTTGTGTTTTTCACATAAGCCCCCATGACGCAATGACAGCAGACTACATACAAAAAGACATACTATACATATTAGAATCAATAGATTCGTTTAAGTTTTCTCTAAATGGCTGTTGAATATTTTATAAAAATCATGTGAAAATATGCATATAATCGGTAATTGCAATTTTTATGTTTTTCCCATAAGGCCTCATGACGCTAACTTGGGACAGCAGACTACATACAAAAAGGCATGTTATGCTTTTTAACAACATGGCATTGCTAACTATGGCATAGTCGTAAGACGTTCGATTGCCAACCTGAAGGACAATGGTTCTATACTGTCAAGGCACTATTTTTAAGTATCGTTTTCCTTATTTCCTCATTTTGCCTCTTTATGTGAGATATTTTGAAATCACTAAAGATAACCTTTACACTAACACAATATCAAAATATTACGCTCAATAGATTTTTTGAAGTTTTCTCTACATGGCTGTCGAATATTTTATGAAAATCATGTTATAATATTCATCTAATCGGTGATTGCAAGTCTTGTGTTTTTTTGCATAAGCTCTCATGACGCTAATTTGGGACAACACACTACATACTAAATGACGTATTATAGTTTTCTGCTTGTTTATGTCAACGGTGGCATAGTCGTAAGACGTTGGATTGTCAGCCCGAAGAATCAAGGTTGAATTCCAGTTGTAGAAAATAAAGTATTTTTGCCAAATTTTTCCCCTTTTTTATCATATTTTGTGAGATACTTTTAAATCTTCAATGACACCTTAAACTAACGCAATATCAACAAATACTTGCATCAATAGAATCGATAAACTTTCCTCTACATGGCTGTTGCATTTGTCATGAAAATCATGTGATAATATTTATCTAATGGGTGATTGTAATTCTTATGTTTTTTACATAAGCTCCCGTGACGCTAATTTGGGACAGCAGACTACATACTAAATGACGTACTTGGCTTTTCACCCTAACGTATCTTAACCATGGCGTAGCTGGAAGACGATGGATTTCTTCTCTAATGGGTGTTGGATCTGTACCTCATCACGTATGTTTTCTTATCATCATTTTTTATTTTGTCAATTTCATAAGATATTTTTGAAATCACTAAGAACACCTTAAACTAAAGCAATATCAGCAATATTGGTACCAATAAATTCGTATAAGTTTTCTCTACATGGCTGTTGAATATTTTGTGAAAATCGTGTGACAATATTTATCTAATTAAAATTACTAAATTACATCAGCTCCCATGACACTAATTTGGGACAGCACGCTACATACTAAATATAGTTTTACATTTTTTATTTTCGGTATGTAAGCGGTGGCTAGTCGTAACACTTTGGATTGTGAACCCGAAGATTGATGGTTCTTACCCAGTTGCAGAATATGAACAGATAGCTTTGCAGGCACTTTTTTCTTCAACGTCCTTGTTTCTTTAAAGCAAAATAGATTGTATTAAATATCAAGCAGAAAACTGGAAACTGAAAAGCTTTTGCCTACTTGACAAAGGTGTCCATGCAAGTTCGACAACAAAAGCTGGGGATGGTATATTCCTTAAGGTTATCCATACCGAAACAGGCCTCATGGATCCACGAATCGCAGACCCTACATTGGTTGCAATCATCCTCTGTACCTGTGATTTTACACAGCATAGGAGAACACGTAGCAACTTTTGTTGGGTTTCGTCGATAAAGGCAGAAGAATCTCCGACTCTCAATCGTGCTTGAAGCCTCGATGAGTGACGTGATCCTTCTATAAAGACCTTGTCTGGCGTCTGTTTGCCCTTTTTTCCTTTCGTCTTCGGACTGTAAAGCAGAAGAAATAATTATAAGTAACTAGGGAATTCAAAACATTAAACTAACCAAGTGCTATAATCATACCATGAAAACACACCATCTATTGCCAAAGTGACATGAGGAGTATTAGCCTGGTGTTGGCAGCGACTGGGAATGTCCGTTCCTACCAAAATTCTGTGTAACCGATATTTCTTAAAATGACAAATTTAACTTACATTTCCATGTATTGGAGGTATCCCTCATCCACGTCGTCGTAGAAGTCCTCATCCAACTGTGGCGGATTGGTTTTTTTAACGAAATATCCCTTTCCTGCAATTTTCCCGGTTGGCTGTTGCCTCCGCTTTTCTACCTCAGCCAAATGTTTTTTGGCTTTTTCTGCCGCGAGAATGGATAACGGCGGATAGCGCTTCCGTGAAGGTTTTAGAATCTTGGGAAGCGGGCCAAAATCCAGTTTTGAGGGATGTTTGCATGTCGACACAGCTGGAAACGCGAAGTGCAAAAATTAGCTTTGAATATGAAGGAAATACGTAACTCTTTTCGCTTACCTCTGATTTCTCCAAAATATCTTTGAATAAGGTCTTTCCATAATTCGTACTTGACCTTATCCATATCACTTAACTGGTTGGCCCTTTCAGAAACTTGGCCTTGTTCTTCGCATCCCAGAATTTGAATGAACCTGTCTATTGTAACTGGCGAGATATTCTTTTCAAATTCTGCCAGGATGGCGTGTCCACTCTTGGATTTTAATACAATGATAAAACATGTTTCACAAATAAAGATAATAGAAACCTTACGTATACTGGGTTCAACGATGAATCCGATAGCCGTCTTGACGAATGAACTCCAGTTAGTGACACCGAGGCAAGAGGCTGCAGTTCGCTAATGGATGCATCTTTAGACTAAGAATGAATTCGATCAATTAGAAAAAGTAGTAAAAAAATACAAAACCTAATAAAAACATATACTTACAGAATCAGGAAATCTCCCAGACTTTAGATCTGATTGCGATGAAGAACTTTCTTGGGCAGGAGGATCTTCAAGCCAGTCCAAAGAAGAAATAGGGGCGCCATCGATATCGGGGATCATGCCATCGCCAGCTCTCTCGTCATCTTGTTCGTCATCTTTGGACAAACACTTGGAAATTCTAAAATGCAAATGTTATTATATAAGAAGTCTATTAAATGTTCAAATAGCTAAAAACTTACTTTACTGCATGGGATTCCATGGATACAAGCCACAAGCTCTGAAACCATTTTGCCCCTACTTAGTAGGCAAATTTTGCCACACTTCGTTGAGCAAATGGGCCATATTCTTCACCGTGACTTTATTGGTTTAATCCTTTCCTGTCCACTCGTGAACTTTAGTTTTCCAAAGGCTCTTCAAGGGCTTAAAAAGAGCCACATCACACGGCTGCAATATATGCGTTGTGTTTTGGGGAAAATAGATTAAGATGATCTGGTTTTCAGTTCAAATATCTGAAATCCGGATATTAATAAGGCTGCGGTGGCCATCCAGATACAGCACGACGGAGAACTGGACATCCTTCATCTTCAATTGAGGAATAAATTGATTTGACAGCCAATGGCAAAAGTCATCGACCGTCATCCACCCTTTCTTGGTACAAAATACCTTAAAACCAGGTGGCATTTGTTCTTGCAACATCCATTGCTGTGTCCGTTCATAAGGGTAAATGATGTCGGAAAATCCGACGTCCAACACTGTCCAAGGGGACGGTGAAGAGGCAGATGAATAGAAACGAAGATGCCGGGCACTCGGTACCGAAGTGTCGGTAGCCGGGGTAAGTCCAACTCTAGGCGGGAGCTAACCAAGAAGTTCCCGGCCATTGAAAAGGATATGACGGTAGACGGTAAACGACTGAATATAAACGGGAGTTAGAACGATTCGCCCGGCGAATCCTTGGCTTAGAAGGCCGGACGTCCTTAGTATAATATCGAAACTACTTGACGTCTTTTGCAGCTATATGAGGCGGTCTCTACCGACCGCTCTCATAAATCAACATCAAAAACCATCGCGACTGGAGCCGGTTTTAGCCCAGAGTAAAAAAGATGTTGACGGAGGAGGAACCGACGGTGGGTCGGTGGAGGAGGATTCGAGGTGGAGAAGGAGCGGACGATCCTGCGGCTAAAACGGGTGACGGAACAGCGGTGACACCTACTCCAACGTTTAAATTTATGTACGTTTAATTGCTTATATTAGTCAACGGTGTTTTGTAAATGCTGGGTATATAAAGGCCGGTTTTCGGCTGAGTAAATACACACGAGTTTCACCGAAGCCGGAGTCGGCTCTTCATTCTACTGGTAACTACTATCAAGTTTTGTCTCTGTTATCACTTGTGTTGCTGCCCGTCGCAACTGGCCGTCATTATCTGCCCGGCCGTGATACGCTGCTTTCGCCCGTCTGTCTTCTTCTTTGGCCCGGCTCTTTTCCTCCACGGCTACAACGAAGTTGCTCGCAGCAATTCCATCCGGATCGGATCCTGCTTGACCGTCGCTTCACTTGAAGATCCATTCGACCCGGGGGCATTCAACGCCAAGGATTACAAGTAATCTAGCTACTGTTATTCGTGTCCGTCATATTGGCCGCGCCGTCTCTCGGCATCATTTTTGAGATCATTTGACGGTGAGATCCGTACGGTCGCTTAAATTGAGGTCCAGTTAGTCAAGTCATTGGCAGCCCGGCTCCCCCACCGGCTGCCGGCCTGGACGTACCGCGGCTATTACGCTGAGGCAACCAAGGCCTCAAGCCCACTACTTTACGCTGAGCCGGCAGACTCCGGCATTGAGAAGCCCCGCAAAGGGATAAATCTCAAATTGGTCCTTCGAACAAAACAAAAAAAAAAAAAAAAGAAAGAAAGAAGGAAAGAAAAATAATATAAAAATCTGCCCGTACATTCCATAACAGTGTCGGACAGCATCCATCAGCAGCACCAGCAGGCGGTGTACGCAAGATTCCAGCACCTCTTAGATACGGAGGCCCGCTCTTACGAACTCTGGAAAGAGTTAGAACAGACCATCCCGAAAGGTGTGTTCAGGAGACTTCGTATCCCGGAGCCGTTCCCTGAACAGCGTGCCAAGAGACCGGTGGAGAAAAAGAGTCGGCCAAACCCTTACACACGGCCGATTACTCCGACTTTGGAATCTCCAGCCCAGTTTTTGAACGAGCAGGAGAGAGAGCAGCTAGACGCCCTCACCAAAGTCCAGGAGTCGCACTCCTCGGTAATAGCAGCGGCACAAAGGGCAGCAGAACGGGCCGAGGAACACGCCAGATTCTTGCTGGAGACTAGCAAGCTGAGACGCGACAAAGAAGAATTACAGAGAAGGGAGCTGATATTGGAAAGGGCGCGCGGAGTCAAAGAGTTGCCGCCCGCTACGTTCCAGATACCGGCCCCACCACCGACCCCCACGGTGTTGAGCCAAGAAATCAGAGACCTCGCCGCTGGCCCCTCTAAAGAGCCAACCCAAGCGAAGAAAGCGAGGTCCACATCAGGGATACCACGCAGTTGGAAAAAATCTTCACCCGAAGAAAGATTGAGCAAGCAGTTATCAAAGCGGCTGGCTAGGACAGGAATCGCGTCGTCCTCTGAAGACGAGATTCTAAAATCCCCGGTGCTTGATTGATATTGTTCACATTGTTATAAATTATTAAAAGTTGAAATAAAATATTTGGAAAAATATATATCTCTACCACTATCAGTTTATCTCTACCACTATCAAAAAAAAAAAAAAATATATTATAAAGGCAAAATGTCAGTCCCGGCCAGGAGGACGAGACATACGGTGACAGACCCAGACGAGCAAAGCCTAGATGAGAGACTCTCGATCATCGAGGAAAAGCTCGAAAAGGTATACAAGTCCGGCGACTCGTACCACTCTATGTTGCACAAGAGGGTCGAGGTCGCGGAAAAAACAATCGAAAGATTCATGACAGATACGAGCATGAAAATGAAGGCGATGGAAAAAAAGATTGAGGACCTAGAAGACTTAAAGTCAAAAGTGGCCGCAATCACGGAGTTAGTAGGAGAGATAGACGGGAGAAGCAATCAAGCGCTGAACTCTGCGGCGATATTGATTGAACAAGCGAAAGAAAGCTTCTCAATGAAAGAGCAAATTCCAGAGATAGTGGAGGGCGTGAGAGCTGAGATAAAATCGATTGTGGAGAAAACAATCGAGGATAGCATGCCAAGCCTGGAAGAGAGCCCGATAAGACGACAAGAGCCGTTACGGGCTTCGTCGAGGGCAGAATCTCCGATAGGCACGCGGGAAGATTTGCTCGAAGATCGGGCTTTGATAAAAAGAGAACTGAAAGACAGCATAGCTTGGGCCGAGGCGGATGCGGAGAGCAGACAGAAGTTTATAGACAAGGCCGAGGCCCGGTGGTTGGCATTAGTGGCGATTAATGAGAAGCTTGCGGCAGTCTCCACAGCAGCCGATAAAGCTGGAGACAGAGAGATGGAAGACAAGCTAAGGGAAAAAATTAAGAAATTGAGAGAGAAGTACAAAAAGAGCGAAACCCAATCGCCGGTACTCAGAACAGCGCTGCCTCTACCGACGTTTAACGGGGAGATCACAGCGTGGAAAGGATGGAAGGCAATGTGGACGGCGTACGACGCCGATCCAAGATTAACAGAGGCGGAGAAATTTCAATATCTGCGGATAAGCCTGAAAGGCAAGGCCGCAGAATTGATATCACACATACACTTCGATGAAAACCAATACCAAGAGGCAATGCAAAAATTGGAAAAAAGATTCGGGGATTCAGAAAAGTTAAAAGCACACTATGTGAACGAGCTGAAAAGTCTAGTGGCCGTAAGATTGGGAGACACGGCAACAACCAATCAGTTAAAAAGAATTTTCGACGGGTTGACAAACGCGAGAGCAGCCCTAACGAACCTCAAAGTGGATATGGGCGGGTATGGAGAATACATCGCGGGGGACGTGTTGAAGGCTTTGCCTAAAGCATTAACCTCGCGATGGTGGAGAGACAAATGGTTCGACGAGGATCAACCGACATTAGAAGCAATTCTAAAGGAGCTGGATCGAGAGATACGGCTTAGAGAGATGGAAGAAGATCCGGTGAGCCAACCGCAAAGCCCGAGAAGGGAGCCTCAAGAGAGGGGAGGTAGGATGACACCCTGTTGTTTTTGTCAGCAGAATCACATACACCATAGGTGTATGGTGAATACCCCGCAGTTCAGACGAACACTCTGCGAGCGAGAAAACCGTTGCTTGAAATGCCTCGGCAGATCACACAGGACGGAACATTGCGTAGCCAGAGTCCCTTGCAGGAACTGCGGGAGTATAGATCATAGCCCAGCGCTATGCCTGTCCAGACAAAGACAATACGGGCCAGTCAGATCACAGTCCCCGCAAAGACCGATGAATAAGTCGGTAACCATAGATACCAACGTGAATTGTGCGCAGGCAACTTCGATCGGACTGCCCACATTCACGGCGGTATTACAAGGAAGAAATAACAGGAAAGTAAAAGTGCTGGGTCTGATAGACTCGGGGAGCGAAAAGACGTTCATCCGACAGAGTCTAATCAGACGATTAAAAGCGGATGAAGAAGAAGAAGGAGAAGTGAGGGTGAACACGTTTGGGTCAAACCAAGCGGAAAGATCGGTGCTAAAGACCTATAGCATATGGATGGTCCCCGAGAGACAGGGAAAAATAAAAATTAAGGCAACGGCTATAAAATATGTGGCGAAGGCAACCCCAAAGGTCCGGTCAAAGTTAGTGGAGATCTTGACGGAACAGGGGGAGAAGGTCGCGGATGAAAGGCATTCCAAACCGGACCATAAAACAGAGTTTGACATGATAATAGGATGTGACTATTATTGGCAAATTCTTAAACACCAGACGAGACAGGGTCCAGACGACTCAGTGGCATGTGCCAGCAAGCTTGGGTGGATTATTTTTGGAGCGCCCATAGCAGGAAATCAAAGCGAGGTGTCGGCAAACATAGTTACACAGGCCGACAGTAAAAAAGCGATGGTAGACTTCAAGGAATTCTGGGCCTTGGAACACATGGGAGTTACGCCCCAAGAGCTAGAGGACCCGGGGTTCCTGAAGAACTATCAGGACACTATAAGGAAAGATCCAACGGGCAGATATGAGATTCTGTTCCCGTTTAAAAATAACAGGAGGTCGATGGAGACCAATAAAAATATAGCTTCGATCAGATTGACAGGGCTGTTGAGAAAAATGAAACGGGAGGACAAAGTAGCCTACCATGAAGTTTTTCAACAGTACCTCGAGAAAGGCTACATAGAAGTAGCAGATAGAAATTACACGGGAGCATGTACGTATTTGCCGCACAGACCGGTAATAAAGACGGAGGCGGCAACAACTAAGATCAGGCCGGTGTTTGATGGTTCGGCCCACCAACAAAGTAAGCCGAGCCTTAACGATTTATTGGAGACCGGGCCGAACCTGAACCCGGAGCTGTTGGCAGTGTTGCTCAGGTTCAGGCAGAGCAAGATAGCGTGGATGGCGGACATCACGCAGGCATTCCTACAGATAGGAATTCAAGAAGAACACGGACAGATAGTACGGTTTTTGTGGATAAAAGACCCGAGAGAAGACAATTCGGAGTGGATAGAATACAGGTGGAAGAGGGTGCCATTTGGCCTCTCGAGTAGCCCGTTTATTCTAAGGGCGGTCATTCTTAAATGCTTGGATGAGCATAAGGATGACTACCCAGAGTTGGTGAAGCAATTAGGCTCGCAGTTATATGTGGACGACTGGTTGGGGGGAGCCGACAGCATCCCCCAAGCAGTCGACCTGATAACACAGGCGCAGAGATTGTTTGGCTCGGCAAAAATGGAGCTAAGAAAATGGACGACAAATAGCATGGAATTGAGAGAACGGTTGCAAACATTACAATTTCAGAGCAACGAGAAGACAATGGGAGATAATGCGGAGAAGATCGTTAAGGCACTAGGGGTCACTTGGGATCCGGAGACGGACTCATTTAGATTCAGACCCGAGAAAATAGTGGAAGAGGCCGAGGAAATGAATAAAAGGCCGACGAAAAGGAAATTATTCAGCCTGGCGCTGAAAGTCTTCGACCCGATGGGGTTAATATCACCGGTAACGGTGGTAGCGAAGATTATCATGCAAAAGGTTTGGATAGACAAGACAGGCTGGGACGAACCAGTGTCGGCAAGCATAATGCCACACTGGGAGACATTCATTAAAAGTTTGTCGGACCTTACGAACACAAAGCTGGGACGGTGGACAGGAGAAATCCATTCACCGAGGCTACACTTGTTTTGCGACGCCAGTGACGACGCATACAGTGTAGCCGCATATCTGGAGACCGGAGAGGAGACAAAGCTGTTATGCAGCAAAACTCGGATAGCACCGGATCCAAAAAAGTCGGTGTCGACTCCCAGATTGGAGCTGCTCAGCAATTTGCTGGCGGTCAGGCTGGGAGATTACATCGAAAAGTCCCTTGGACGGTCCTTTGAGAAAACGTTGTGGACGGACTCGGCGATAGCCTACTGGTGGATGAAAGGCGAATCAGGCCGGTGGAAGCAGTTCGTTCACAACCGAGTAACAGAAATCAGGGGAAAAATCGATATAGAGTCGATAAGGCACTGCCCGGGAGTGCAGAACCCGGCAGATATAGCTTCGAGAGGGGCTTCGGTGAGTCAGCTGAACCACAAGAAAGATTGGTGGTCAGGCCCAGAGTGGCTGAACAGAAAAAAAGATTGGCCGAAAAATCCAGCCCAAGTAGAGCTGGACTATACGGTAGAAATAAGGAGAGAGGAAAAACCTAAGGAGATAACACAATGCAATATTTCGATACCGAAGGAGGAAGAATGGTACGAAAATTATAGCTCACTGCGCACGATTGTCAGGATCTGGGCGACAGTGAAAAGAGCAGTAAAGAAGTTCAGGGGACTCTCGAGTCCCGAGACACCGCTGGCAGAAGTGTCGTGTGGAATCGATAAGAAACGGTTTAACATTCTCGCAGTAGAAGAGGTAGAGCAAGCAGAATTAGATTTATGGCGGAAGATGCAAAATGACGCGTACAAAGACGTAAAGGAAGCAATAAAAGAGAAGAAGCCTTGGAAAAATGATAAGCTGAGGAAGTTGGGATTGGCCTGGGACGAAAGAAACGGGCTGATCAGGTGTTGCGGCCGCCAAGAAAATTGGTTACGGCTCAACGGTAGAGAAGCAGTTATCCTATTGCCAGAGAACCACTATTTGACGGGCAAACTCATTGAGCAGACGCATGAACGGTTACTGCACACTGGAGTAAGCACGACGATGGTGGAGGTACGGCGAACGTTTTGGATACCAAGATTAAGGCAAACAGTAAAAAAGGAATTAAGGAGGTGTATGAAATGCCAGAAATTAGATTCGAGGCCATTCAATGAAGTCCCGGCCCCCCTACCGGTAGATCGACTTCAAATGGCAAACCCGTTTAACATAACGGGGATAGATTTTGCGGGACCATTCCCGATAAAACTGACAGCGAGAGGTGGACAAGCGAAGGCCTACATTTGTTTGTTCACGTGCGCGGTAACAAGAGCCGTGCACTTGGAAATGACCACGGACATGGAGACGGCATCCTGTATCTTTGCACTCAGAAGGTTTTTTGCAAGAAGAGGGGTGCCGAAAGCCATGTATTCAGATAACGCGAAATCATTCACACAAGCGGCGAAATATCTGAGAGCGGCGTACAAAAATGAGAAAGTGTATAACACACTGGTGGACCTGAATGTTAAGTGGAGATTCTCCCCGAGCCTGGCTCCTTGGTGGGGCGGGTTCTGGGAGAGGATGGTCCAGACAGTGAAGAGATTATTATACAAGACATATGGAAACGAGTGCCTGGAGTATGACCTATTCCAAACGGTGCTAGCAGAGATCGAAGACACGATAAACACGAGGCCATTAACGTACGTCTCTGACGACGATAATGAACCTCTAACCCCGAAGCAACTGATCACGGGATACAGACAGAATCAAAAACACCCGGTGGACGAAGAGGAGAGAGAGTATTCGGACAGAATACCTCTAACCAAGCGAGAGAGAATGAGAAGAAACCTACTAGCAACTTGGTGGGGGAATTTCTATAAAGAATATGTGGCGGACCTCGAGAAGTTCCACTGCCCAACGCCGGGCAGAATGAAACAAGTCGAGGTCGGACAAGTAGTGCTAATACACGATGAAAATTCCAAGAGAACGAAGTGGAAAGTAGGAAGAGTAGCCAAATTATACCCAGGCTCAGACAACAAGTGCAGGAGAGTGGCAGTTTTAATTGCCGATAAATTTTCAGGGAAAGGGTCGAGACCCATATACCGGGACATTAAGTGCCTTTACCCGCTAGAGTTACACGCGGGGACGATAGACGACGACCATCAAAATACTTCACCGTTCCAAGACATAGAAGACTTGGACAGTTCGGACTCTGAGTTGGACGAAGGTCCAACGGGGGGAGTGTCGGAAAATCCGACGTCCAACACTGTCCAAGGGGACGGTGAAGAGGCAGATGAATAGAAACGAAGATGCCGGGCACTCGGTACCGAAGTGTCGGTAGCCGGGGTAAGTCCAACTCTAGGCGGGAGCTAACCAAGAAGTTCCCGGCCATTGAAAAGGATATGACGGTAGACGGTAAACGACTGAATATAAACGGGAGTTAGAACGATTCGCCCGGCGAATCCTTGGCTTAGAAGGCCGGACGTCCTTAGTATAATATCGAAACTACTTGACGTCTTTTGCAGCTATATGAGGCGGTCTCTACCGACCGCTCTCATAAATCAACATCAAAAACCATCGCGACTGGAGCCGGTTTTAGCCCAGAGTAAAAAAGATGTTGACGGAGGAGGAACCGACGGTGGGTCGGTGGAGGAGGATTCGAGGTGGAGAAGGAGCGGACGATCCTGCGGCTAAAACGGGTGACGGAACAGCGGTGACACCTACTCCAACGTTTAAATTTATGTACGTTTAATTGCTTATATTAGTCAACGGTGTTTTGTAAATGCTGGGTATATAAAGGCCGGTTTTCGGCTGAGTAAATACACACGAGTTTCACCGAAGCCCCCGGAGTCGGCTCTTCATTCTACTGGTAACTACTATCAAGTTTTGTCTCTGTTATCACTTGTGTTGCTGCCCGTCGCAACTGGCCGTCATTATCTGCCCGGCCGTGATACGCTGCTTTCGCCCGTCTGTCTTCTTCTTTGGCCCGGCTCTTTTCCTCCACGGCTACAACGAAGTTGCTCGCAGCAATTCCATCCGGATCGGATCCTGCTTGACCGTCGCTTCACTTGAAGATCCATTCGACCCGGGGGCATTCAACGCCAAGGATTACAAGTAATCTAGCTACTGTTATTCGTGTCCGTCATATTGGCCGCGCCGTCTCTCGGCATCATTTTTGAGATCATTTGACGGTGAGATCCGTACGGTCGCTTAAATTGAGGTCCAGTTAGTCAAGTCATTGGCAGCCCGGCTCCCCCACCGGCTGCCGGCCTGGACGTACCGCGGCTATTACGCTGAGGCAACCAAGGCCTCAAGCCCACTACTTTACGCTGAGCCGGCAGACTCCGGCATTGAGAAGCCCCGCAAAGGGATAAATCTCAAAAATGATAAAGGGGGGTAAAATCCAACCAGACGCCGAGATTCTAGCTAAAACAGAGACACCAGTCTTGGCAGGACTTTTCAGTGAGAGATAAACATCTCTAGCCCTAAGTTCTGACAAGACTTTCCCTTTGCCTGGCAAAACAAGAAAGAAACTTTCATCGCAATTGAAAGATCTTGTAGGGTCGGTGAAAAGGCCATCTAAACCGTTCTCACTGTGAAACAAAATTATAAATGAATAAAAATTCCTCATGATATGTGTTAATCGATAAACACACTGCGAATGTGAAGTGGTGCAGCTATAAACAGGTGCGGGTGCAACGAGAACCAAGCTACGGCAAAAAATATGAAAATGAAAACCAACTTGAAATATTTTCGTACATGCGATGCCCATTGCAGGAGGTCGTGAGGCGTTACTTGGCTCTTGCCGAGGTCCAAAGTTTCTGCTGTTCTCAGTTACAGGTTATGCCACTTTGTAAACTTCGGAAGCCATCTTTCCGTTGGGCGATTATTAGCAAATATGCTGAATGGAATCCAGCAACTCCTTGTTTGTTACCGGAAACCCTTTGCTAGCCATACTGCGAACCCAATTAGCGACAACGATTTCGTCTTCTTCTAACAGAAGAGTGGGCCTTCCTCTTTTGTTTTTATTTGGCCCTTCCTTGTTGCAACCACTGGTAAACTTTAAGATCTTAATGTGCGAATACAAGCAATATCATAATTAGCAAATACAATTTTTAATCTAATTTAATTATTCAGCTAAATGAATTCATCACATTAATCAGGTTTTAAGAAAATAAATTGATCTGAGAGACCTATTGTAAAAAAGCGATGGCCGCGCAAGTGATGGAATCATGACATTTCCGAAATGTGTCCATTACTTTCGATTCGAGTTCTAAGAGAAACAATATTACTAACATTCATTTAAATGCCATTGTTATCTCAAAAGAGATTTCAAAAGAATCAACTCCGTTATAAAACAAAACCATTCTCCTAATTTACAATAGCAGGTAACACAACGATGATTTGCAAAGGTATGTTCTAATTTTATTACAACTAATCGTTAGTCAGTGCATTTAACTTTTCTGAATATCACTGGAAAATGAATTACAAATAACTTGTGACTGAGTGTGGATTTGAGAAAGCCAAACAGATGATGTATAGGTTGCGACCGCATTCTCTAGATCCTCTGTAGTGTAAGCCATCTTTGAAATAGAGAAACGAAAAACTCATTAAAAAATTTTTCTTCATCAGCATATTTTTACTGGTTAGGTAGTTTCCTAGACTTTTATCAAACAACTATTAAGATTTAACCATTGTCTGGGATTGCACTTCAGTCCTTACGATCGTAAGGATAGTGCTTTTCCACTTAGCTATCTAACTGCTGTTGGCAAGTTTGTTTTTATAAACAACATTTGAAACAAACCCAAAAATGCAAGCAGAAATGTTACTTTTTTTAGAGTTTATTTGACGTTATAGACGCACATCTACCACGCCACACAAATTCATTGAACGAATTAAAAAACGCAACAATTAATAGCCGATGATGAGGATTGAACCCCGGACCTTCGTCTCCCCAGCCAAGCATTCATCCACTGAGCTACCTCGGGGCTTTTCGTTAAAAAAATCCCGACATCCCATTTTCTTCGCAAACAATGTCCCGAATTAGTGCTTTTACGTAAAGCACAAACAAATGGGATTATGACTGGAAGGGGAAAACAGTTTTTAGAAATATGTTTACTTAAACATAATAACTTATAAGTAAATTTCTATTACGAAAAGTGAAAAGACCATGAAAAGCGTGAAAACCCCCTGGAATTTCTGAAAAATCTAGAAAAAAGCGTGTGTCTCAATAAGGGACAACAGTTTCCTAAAATATTCTTGTTTTCTACCTCATAAGATGAAACAAAAAAATACCAAATTACCTTTAAAATTAAGAGTTTATTAGCTTTGAAGTTACGAAAAAAAGTGAAAGGATGTAAGTTAATAAAAAAAAGCTGCGTGGATGAAGCCAGACTAGAATCTAAGTCCTCAAAGTATTTTTTTACAATTTCTATCAAAAGGATACAAAAAAACGTATATATATCCCACATCAATCGATTTCTTTTTCAATTCTGCGTCGATTGATGTAAAACTCTTGAATATAGTTTATTTTGAAAAAAAACATTTTTTTCCAAAATATCTGTGTCCAAAATTGGCGTCGGCTGTCCCAAATTAGCAGGAATGGTTATTTTTCTTATTGTTGACATAAAACTCGTATTTAATGGGACAGACTTGTACTTAATTTGTAGACCTTAACTTTCTCTACGGTTTGATATAATTAGTTAATGGGTTTCTTCAATTTTACCTTATATATTTCCTGTGTCGTCTAGGTGTCAATTAATAAGTAGTACACTGTATACGTTATTCGCCCGCAAGCAATACGCACAGATTTCAAATATCGTTTTCTCGGGTTTTGTTACGTTTTATAATTTGCCCTTTGGATAAATTGCGCAACCCCCCTTTTAGTTTATACTTCTCCTATAAGATGTCCCAATAGAACCACTATCGGTATACGATTCGTGAAGCGAAGATATGTACATATTTTGTCCCAAATTAGCAGGAGCCGGGCCTGTGTCCCAATTCGCGCTTCCACCCTCTATTGGGTTTGGACGCCGCAGACAAGCACGAGCTTATTTTTGATGGCCGCTCTAAAACTATATTTCTTGCCCGTGACGGACCAAGAAGTAATCAAAAAATCAAATAGGGAGGTTTATTGCCGAAAAGCCAAGAACCGACAGTTAAAATAGCAATGACTTTAGTTAAGAGGGTTTTAATTGCCCCCAGATCTTATCAAGTTGTGGAGGCTACATTTCAGGTGAATGATGATAACATCGACACAAACTCTCTTTTTTTGTTTTCCCAGAGTATGGATTTACCTAAGGTAATATTTATAGGCAATTGTAGAAATGCCAGAAAAGATAACGGGAAATATCAGTTCGTCGTGGAAAAAAAATCTAATAGGGCACATACTCTGCCGAGAGATAGTTCCCTAGGAGAGGTAGAATTCTCTTGTCCACTGATACGCAAAGTATCATCAGGTCAAGAGTCTGCTTCTCAGGCGAATTCTCCGAACAAAGAGTGCGTACCCAAACCAGATGTAGAACCCAGTATAAAAACCTTTGGCGGCACTTCTCAACGAATTTACCGACTTATTCACGATAAAAGACTCTGGGCTAGGAAGTAAAGGTTTAATCACACATTTCATCGACACAGAGGGAAAAGGACCTATTCGACTTCGACCTTACCGTACAGGCCAAGGCCAAAAACAGAAATTAGAGAAAAACATAAAAGAAATGTTGCAAGCCGTATAAGGCTTTCCACGTCCCCATGGGCAGCAACCAGTAATTTTGGTAGTTAAGAAAACAGGAGAAATACGTTTCTGCATCGACTATAGGAAACTAAATAATTTAACAAAAAAAAGACGCTTATCCACTTCCGAGAATTGATAGCACTCTAGACCGACTATAAGGAAAGAAATTCTTTACAACTTTGCATTTTACTTCAGGCTATTGGCAGATCGAGCTAGAAGAATCATCTAAAGAAAAAACTGCCTTTATCGTAGAAAATAATCTCTACGAACTCATTAGAATGCCTTTCGGATTGTGTAATGAGCCGGTTACCTTCCAGCGATTAATGAACCATATACTTAGAGATGTTGCAGGACAAAAAGCTCTAGTTTATTTAGACGACGTAATTATTTTTTCCGACTCCTTCGAAAGTCATCTGAGCGACATTCGAGAAGTCTTTTCTTTAATTAAAAACGTGGGACTAAAATTAAAACTAAAGAAATGTCAATTTATGAAGCCATCAATAAATTACCTTAGGCTTTTATTTCTACCGACGGCATCGGTCCTGACCCAGATAAAGTAGACAAAATCGCCAACTATAAGATTCGATCTTCAGCAGAAGAAATGCGATCATTTTTAGGTCTAGCAGGGTATTACCGACGTTTCATGCAAAATTTTGGGGCAATTGCCCAACCATTGACCGCAAAAACCAATAAAAATGCATTAAACAAGCCCTTCGTTTGGACTGATGACGACCAAACAGCTTTCGAAAAACTCCGCACATGTTTAATCACTCCCCCGCTATTAGCCTACCCTAACTTTGACCTCGAATTTTTATTGTTCACCGATGCCTGCGATTACGGCATCGGCTCGGTCCTTTCACAGATACAGAACGGTGTAAAGAAACCCATAGCATACGCCAGTCGGCAACTAAGACCGGCTGAACAAAAATACGCCACAGTAGAAAAAGAGGCATTAGCCGTTGTATTCTCTATTAGACATTTCCGACACTACTTACTAGATAAACCATTTACGGTGATTAGCGATCACCGGCCTCTTCAGTGGTTGGAGGAACAGAAAGACAACAACGGCAGATTAGGCCGTTGGGCGATCTTATTAGCCGGTACCAGCTACAAAATCAAGTATCGAGCAGGCCGTGTGGACCAAAACGCCGATTGTCTGTCACGCCTTCGCGTCGCCCACATCCAAGCCGTATCATGATAGTTTTGTATAACAATACACTAGCATAATACATAACCAATAGCTCCTTGGAAATGCGCGTAAGACGGAAAACAAGACACGTAGGACGTCAACAATCATTTATAAATGCGGGAAAAATGCGACTTTTTGCCAGTGATGTAGCCTCTTTAACAAAAGCCACTCCAAAACTATCGAAATTTTACTCATAGATGTTCCTAAAAGTAATTTGTACATTTCAGTTCTGCTTAAACCATTTATTGCTTTGGTGAAAAGCGCTCCTACCCTACATAACAGACAGCTTTCACCGCTTGGCATAGTTATAGCAGTAGGGTTTGATTTTAATATAATTATTGAAATCTTTGTAACTGTGAAAAGATTTGAAAATGTGATGAAGAAATAAATGGTATTTGAATCAAGAGTGAATTTTAGTAGTCCTTTTTTTGTCCTTGCTTCAGACGATATTTAGTGAAAGATTGTAATATTGTTCCTATAAACAGCGATACTAGGACTGAAAAAGCGACTAACAAAATGTCAAGGGCTAAAAACCACACTGTAAAAAAATATATACAGTACCTGCCGAAAGTTTCCGGACAGCCGAGAGCGGCTTATGGAAAAACCGGTTTTTCTTTAAACTCTTAAAAATATACTAATCATCGGACATAGATGATTCTGAAAATGAAATTTTTCCTTAAGATTAGTTTTATACATGATTTTTTTTTGTGAATTTTTCTTTCACGGGAAAGGCCTTTTAAAATAGCTGGCAAAAGTTTCCGGACAGTCGAGAGGGCCAGTAGTAAATGGGGCTACTTTGGCTCTCATGTACGCGACGATAAATGGGGCTACGAGGGCGTTTTTGGGCTTAAAAAAAAGCATCATTTAAATTATAATCTAATATGGGATTTTGCATATCATGCCGTATGCAGAATCACTCTAATTTTGAGTTAAAAACGGCAAATTTTATTCCAAGGAAATTTGCGCTATCTTCCCATCTCGCATAGTTGCCGATTTTCCTATTCCTCTAAATAGTAAATCGGAGCGGAAAATATTTTTTAGAGCCTATAGCGGCTGCTGCTGCCGCCGTAGCGACCTTGAATATTTTCCGCTCCGATTTAAAAAGTAGATAAGAAAACGAGAACAAAAAAAAAAAAAAAAAAAAAAAAAAGATCCCCGGCATATTGTGAGCTTGTGTCCAAGTGTGCGTTACATTTTTGGTGGAGATGCAGGGTAACGGGATTGACGTGTAGTGGAAAAGGCCTAGTGATAGTGAGAGAGTGACAAAATCAGGATTAACACGATGAGTAGCGACGACGCAAGTGGTAGTGGTGAGCCTGCTACCAAAGAACGCAGACTTTGTGCGCCAGAAGGGCAAACTCAGGAAACATGGCGCCCGAAAACGAATCGACATTTACCACCGGTATTTGCTGGCGAGCCACACGAAGATCCGGTGGAGTGGATGGATCTTTACGAAGGTCACGCAACCTTAAACGACTGGAATAATTCAGATAAGTTGCGTAGCTTTTTTATGTTTTTGCCTAAGCCAGCCCGCTACTGGCACAAGTCGCTATGTTCACGCGCTAATGCCCCTAGAACGTGGGAACAATTAAAAGATGAGTTTTTACTTCATTTCCGTCCGGAGGACTACCGCCATGGTCTGATGGATAAATTAAATAACCGTGTGAAAGAACCAAGCGAATCGATTTTGAACTACTTTCATGAAGTAGTTAGCCTTTGCGGCGATGTCGATCCCCAAATGAGTGAAAGCGACAAACTCCGTTACATTTTTCGGGGCTTAGACGAAGAATCTTATAACCTATTTTACCCGTTGGTACGATCGACGGGATACACGACCGAAAATTTTTATCATCAAGTTTGGCGATATCAAGACATCTTCAAGAATAATCGCCGGAAAGACCAAAAAAGAACCCTAGAAACCACAGGCCTTGATACAGGAGGTCTACCGTGCTATTCAGCTCGAGGGAGTGGGGAACCAACCAAAAGACAATCAATAGGCGCCGGGGAAAAATTTGTAACAGAAAGCGAGCTACAGGCTATTGTAGAGAAGGCGGTAAAATCGGCTACTGAGGCGATAAAGGAAGAATTCAAAAAAGAGTATAATAGAATGGCCTATTCGCATTCGAACCCATGGACACAAATACCTCTTTTGCGGCTACCCCGAAGCTTCCAGTAACAGCTAATGCGCGCGCAAAATGGCCACGCACAGAAGATGGCAAGCCGATATGTCTGAAATGTGACAGACCAGGTCATATTGCAAATTTTGTAGCGCGATTGCTCCCAGGAGTGGAAATGCGGCAGCTGGAAGAATGCTTCCGGCACCGCCGAACGCGAGTGGCACTGATGCGGTACCAAAAAGAGTTAAAGACAGTTCGAAGAACAATTTAAACTAGTTGCTGCGGCAGATGTGGGGGAAACATTTGTCGCAATTACCCCGGAATCCCCAAAATCCATCGAGTTTTGTTGTAAACTTGTTAAATGTCTTCTTCAAATCGGTAAACATAACCTAGATAGTATTATTGATACTGGTGCTGGTGTGAGCGTTATATCTCTGTCATTTGTTGATCGTTTCATGAAAAATGTTAAAATGCTTTGGGATGGTCCTGTAATTGTCATAGCTGACGGCACTAAGATTCGAACTTCCGTTGGAGTGGAGTTGGACATTAAAATTAAAACGAGACGGGTTAAAATTTTTGCAGCTGTACTAGATTTGAAAGGGGTTAATTTGCTTTTGGGAGGGGACGCACTTGTTCAATTGGGGGGGAGTTACAATTGATTACACTAAGAACCCGCCTACGGTGAATTTTAGCGATGCAAATTCAGATACTAATGCTTGTAAAGTGGCTTGCGAAAAAAGTGTTAGTGTGCCCGCTATGTGTATGAGAACCATACAAGTACTTTGTCAAGGAGAAGCTGAATTAAACGCAGAAAACTATTTGTTTGAACCGAATCAAAAATTATTTTTAGAAAAAGGTTTATCCGTTGGCAAAGTGATTGTCCCTTTAGGTTTTACTGCGCTCCCAATTTCGAATTTTACACGTACAGTACAATGGTTGGGGAAGGATACCATCGTAGGTACGGTTTAGCTATTGGAGGAAATTGACGAGAGACCGGTCGATGATGAAGTTAGTTCGAGAGCTAACAATGATAGAGTAGATTTTGGCCCTAGAATTAGTGAAAGGTAAACGGAGGAACAACGTAGCAGTGTCCTACAACTATTGGCAAGGTTCGAACACTGTTTTGCAACAAATGATCGTGACTTAGGACATGTTGACATTGCCACCCACACAATCGATACTGGCGTTGCTCGACCAATTTATCAACCACCATACGCCAGTCCATTCAAACAAAGAGAGATAATCAGGGAACAGGTTGAAGAAATGCTTCGGAATAATGTGATAGAGCCAGCATTCGGTCCATGGGCCTCTCCGGTAGTTTTAGTTAAAAAGCCTGATGGTACATGGCGATTTTGTGTAGACTACCGTAAAATCAATGAAATAACAGTGGAAGATGTCTACCCGTTGCCTCGAATAGAAGACGCGCTAGGGCTATTGGAGGGTTCTACTTATTTTTCGTCGCTTGACATGCAGTCAGGATTTTGGCAAATTAAAGTTAAAGAGGAGTATAGGCCCAAAACTGCTTTTATAACTGCGGACGGGTTGTTTCAATTTAGAGTATTGCCATTTGGGTTGATCAATTCTCCGAGAACTTTCCAACGAATGATGGACGTTCTATTGGCAGGTTTAAAGTGGTGCGTTTGTCTTGTTTATATCGACGATATCGTAATATTTGCCCGTACGTTTAATGAACATTTCCATTTCGTCGCTTGACATGCAGTCAGGATTTTGGCAAATTAAAGTTAAAGAGGAGGATAGGCCCAAAACTGCTTTTATAACTGCGGACGGGTTGTTTCAATTTATAGTATTGCCATTTGGGTTGATCAATTCTCCGAGAACTTTTCAACGAATGATGGACGTTCTATTGGCAGGTTTAAAGTGGTGCGTTTGTCTTGTTTATATCGACGATATCGTAATATTTGCCCGTACGTTTAATGAACATTTCCAACGATTGGAGTTAGTCCTGCGCCGTATATCAGAGGCAAAAATTAAATTGAAATTGAAAAAATTGTAACTTTTTTTAGTCGAGGCTTCTCATATTAGGACATATAGTGAGCGAAGGGGGGTGAGTCCTAACCCAAGTCCTAACCCCTATTCCCCGTTGGAATGTGTTCATATTATAGACGTTTCATCCCGCGATTTTCCGAAGTTGCTCGATCGTTGAGTGAGTTATCAAAAAAGGGAGTAAAGTTCGGATGGGGACCTGAACAACATAAGAGTTTTGAACAGTTAAAGAAAGCCCTAGTTACCGAGCCGGTTTTACGTCATCCCGATTATAAATTACCGATGGAAATACATTGCGATGCGTCAAAAGAAGGGTTAGGTGCGGTATTAGTGCAGCGGGTGGAGGGGAATGAACATGTCATTGCGTATGCCTCGCGATTGTTAAAAGAAAGTGAACAAAATTATTCCATTACCGAATTGGAATGTCTTGCTTTAGTTTTTTCCATACGGCGCTTTCAAGCATTTATATGGGGAATGCAAGTTCGCGTAGTTACCGATCACCATGCGTTGTGTTGGCTTTTGAAGAAAAGGGATTTAACGGGACGTCTATCGCGATGGAGCCTGAGCCTACAAGATCTGGATATAGATATTGTTTATAAGAATGGGAAGTTACATAGGGATGCCGATGCTCTATCTAGAAGCCCCGTTAACGAGCCCGAAAACGAGGTAGACGCTCCACTTTATTCCATTAGGTCCCTAGACAGTGAGCTTACAACGCAGGTTGAGGTACAGAGTGAGCAAGAAAATGACCAGTTTTGTAAGAGAATTCGACAAATCCTAGCGAAGGGACCTGTACAGGGAAAAGAAACTAAGATAAAACGGCAGTATACGATCCATGATAACCTGCTATATCGTCATACTATTAGGAAGGGAAGGGAGAAATTACAACTTTGTGTGCCCAAACCCCTGGTAAAGCAAGTACTATTAGCTTGTCATGAAGACATAACCGCAGGACATTTAGGGATTGGTCGAACGGTAGAAAACATTACTTGTAGATACTATTGGCCGAAAACTGTATCTGTGATAATTAGGCATGTAAGAAGCTGTATCGACTGTCAAATGAGGAAGCAACCGAAAATAAAAAGAGTAGGATTCTTAAAATAAATCCACGTTACTCGTCCTTTTGAAATGGTGGGAATGGATATTCTTGGCCCTTTCCCTCTGAGCGATTTTGGAAACCGATATACCATCGTCGTTGTTGTTCATTTTACGAAATCGGTCATTGTAAAAGCTATCACCAGGACAACAAGTGAAGAAATAGTAAAATTTTTATTGAGGATGTTGTGCTGCAACACGGGGTACCATCGCGACTACTGACCGATCGTGGGAGATATTTCACGTCGAAATTTGCTAGACAGTTATTTTCTGATCTGGAGAGTAAACATATTACAACAACCGCATACCACCCCCAGTGTAACGGTCTAGTAGAGTGGTATAATAGGACCCTGGCCCAAATGCTGTCCATGTACGTTAACACTAATCAAATATTGTCATAGGTCACTTTTGGGTACAATACGAGTCGCCTGGATTCGATTGGTTGCAGTCCATTTTATTTGTTGTATGGTCGAGAATCAAATTTGCCAATAGATGTAGCGTTGAAAAATCAATTTAACGATCTCGACCGGCACTCTGAAGTTCCCTTGATATTTCGATGTGCTACCCGAATACAGTTCCTACAGGAGGACGTGCGGCGAAAGTTAGTAATTGTTCGTGCGAAACAGCGTTATTACTATAATAGAAAACGAATGCCGATGTCCTACGATCCCGGCGAGTTAGTATTGGTTTTTACTCCATTCCGACGGAAGGGGCGATCTGAGAAATTAAAGTGTCGATATTATGGCCCATTTATGGTAGTTAAAAAAGTAAATGATTTAAATTATCTTTTGAAAAGCTACCGTAAGAGAAAGGGATTATGCGACATTGTCCATATAGATCGAATGAAAAGGTTCTATACCAGAGACGATTCCCAAGCTAGTTCCGTTGTTGGCTCTAATAGTAAAGGTAAAGAGTTTATAATCAAAGATTATGGTGGGTTCCGGTGGCAAGAGGGTGCGACGGATCCGTTCGTAGATACGCAGATGTTCGTGGAACAAAAATCTGGTATCTCGGCGGGAGAAGGACCCGCAAGGCCGGTCGGACCACAGAGTGATCAGCCAAAAGGCCTAGTTGTTGGGCAAGTGGCTTCAGCGGTAGACAAAATTTGGGGCGAACAACGGAAGGCAAGGGTAAAAGTAAACGTCTCCTAAATGTAACCGTGAAAAATCATAATCCCTATCTACGGAGTCGTCAGAAATGTGTTAATTATTGTCATTGATCGAGACGATCACTTTGTGGAGCGGGAATCTTTGTAACGAAATTAAGAAACGTTAGTCTTATGATCAAGAAATAAAAAATTAAAGATAGAAATAAAAGTCATTTCAATGTCGCCCTAAACTCATGGGAGTAGTCTAGCTATAGTTGAACATCCGGAAATGAAAATGGATCCCGGGAATGATGCAAGAATGTCGTCGATCTTGCATCAGTGGATCGTGGGTTTTGCGTTGGTGTTGGGGAGTTTATAAAAAGTTAGGAGATAGAGTTTGGCAGGGAGACGAAAAAGAGTGATCGAGAGAGAGAGGATACTGTTTTTGGTCCGTTTGTAATACTAGTTTGGTGACGATCCGTGTTTATTCCGGCAGCGTTGATGTGAAAGTTTGAGAGTTTTCTGTTTGACCGTTCTTTTCTTTTAGTTAGTGTAGGGGCCGGTAGCCTGACGTGTTACACCTCGGGTCTGTGTTAAATTAATTTCAGACCGAAGTATAACTATTGAGTCTATCCGGGGGCCTAAAGCACGTCAATTCCGTTACAAACAAAGAAAAAAGAAAAAAGAAAAAAAAAAAAAAAAAAAAAAGATCCCCGGCATATTGTGAGCTTGTGTCCAAGTGTGCGTTACAATACTAATAATTTTTTTTCCCAATTTTCCAGAACACCTTTGGAAGAACGCCCAAGTGATAGCATTTTTGTTGTTGACATGAAAACCAAAGCAGACAAATTTGTAAAGGGTAAACCAATAAAGTAAACAAAAATCAATGAAATGTGGCTTGCTAGGATGTTACCCCATTTCAACTCCAAATTTATCGTGATTAGGTAAAAGGCCAATGGACTTCTATCGGAAAAACAGCTGTCGTTGATGGCGGTTAACGACCACCACTTTTAAACTATTGGCCATAAGTGGCCAATAAAACTAAAAAGAATAAAGAAAACTGTAACGAAAACTGTAGATAAACGTTTGACTCTCAAGTGGCAATCCATTCAAAATGGGGATGGCGAATATTAATTCTTTACGAAAAAGAATAAACGATGTGTCAGCTTCGATGTCATTAATTTCTTTACATCATTCAACACGTTTGTTTGCCTGATACTGTTCAATGTAACGAAATTAACTTTACGAACCCCAGAAAGATGAATGACAATTGTAATCAATATTTCTTTGGATTAGGATTCAGCTAATAACTTTGTAAAGCTGGGCACAAATGGTGGAGAACAAGCTAAACAAAATAAAGATAGATAGGAGTGTTTTTACTTACAGTGGGCTTATGGTAGAGGCGGCGACTGGTGGTGGAATGACACAACTCAAGTGTAAGTATAACAAAGTTTTTATTGAACACACAGTTAATACAGAGTACTGGTTCACTCCGACTCACAAGATTGACTGATTGTATAGGTTTTTCAGGGGAACATTTTATAGGAAAGTGGAAGGTCGAATTGGTTAACACTTCGGGAAAGGTAGGGAATTTAGCCGTGTAAATTTAACACTAAGGTGTGAAAAGGGGATGGCCGGTTCTCGGAGGTTAAGGCCCTCGGTGGGAACCACGGTTGGTGTGCGGAAAACGGTGCCGACGGGTCGTTCCTTACAACTTCAACAATTTACCCTTCACAAGCGGAGAACGTACATTCACCGAACCTTCTTCGTTGGCTGGTTACCGAACTAATACTAACTAAAAGAATTATTTTGAGACATTTTTTGTATTGACACGTCGCTTTAGAATTTAAGATAATGAACTTTATTTTTCTAGTTGATTTCGTTTAGTCAAAATGTTAGAAAGTAGAGGCATTAGCTAACGTAACCATGCTTTGAAGTTAAGAAAAATATTAAAAGCGTGATACCATATCTGCAATATGGATGTTTTAAAACACTGTTTATCTTCAGTTTGTGTAATGAATTAACCGTACGAATTACGTATAAGTATTTGTGCTGGAAGGCGGATCTTTTCACATTAATAATATCGATTTCAGAGGCTTGTTTTTCGAGGCTTCCTTTATGAGGCAAAACAAAGTTTCGTTTATTTCCGAATGAACACATGAGCTCGCGATCAAAAACTGTAGCACATAAAGAAAAAGGACTTATTAGTAGATCTATTTAAATAATTGAGTTGTGGACGGAAAAATTTGAAAAATATCCACTATGCAGGTTCTCTTCTCTCTATTGTATATGGTGCGTTCATATTTACCACAACCACTACGACTGCACCTGAACCTGCGAACTCCCGGACTGAACTCGTCCGTCTTCTCTGAAATCGATGGACGGGGTAGTCAGTCTGTCCTGGATTGCCCGGGCAGTGTTGATCATGGCCACCAGCTAAGTTTTCAGCTGAGTTCTAGTCTCCGCCTATGTACGATGCCACATTTCAAATTGGCATCACCAAAGAGAGACAAATGGAATCTGCATTCTATTCCCAACTGCTACTTTTGCAGGATCAAGACCACTTTCACTTCATGTGCCGACCAAGAGTGGAAGGTCACTATTCTGTTCAAAAGAATACAGAAGATGGCACTGCATGCTTTTTGCCGTTGACGTGCAAAATGCACGATGGGATTCGCATTTTGTCCGTTCAACCAACATTCCGTATCCACAATGACATAGGAAGTGTTTTGAAAGTCGCTTGCGTAATCGGATTCGATCAATAGCAGTGGAAAAAGACAATCATGGAACCTAAAGGAGACTCTTGTGCTGTTCCATTGGCAAGGTGGAGGAAAAAACTCAGACCATTTTTCTTATCAGTTCGAGCTTGTTCATACTGGAGTTGTCCCATCCAACTTTGCCATTCAGGATCTCGGAACTCGAACAGCTATAATTTCAACTCACAACGTTACTCGGTATCTGTTCCGTTGTCTAACGAATGTCGAGAATCCGAAACGATCAACAATTGCCCCATCATTATTACCCGATTGGAGCAAAATGAACGGACGTATCTTTCTGTTGCCGTCGATCCTAATCCATTATGGGTTCTTATCAACAAAACTGAATTGACTTTGGCATACGCCCAGGCTTTTAATTCTATTACCGGTCAACCCGAATCGGATTGCGACAAATTTCATTGGCATGCTGTGATTGGCCCCAATGAAGCGCCTTCTATACATCGCCATGGGGTCAATTGCGCTATATGGACGTTTCACCACCTACCAATCTTCCGAGATTGCTACTTGCTTTGGAAGAGACCAGCCCCAAATGGAACCATCCAGTACATCCAAGCCACGCATACGACAAATTCCTAAGTGTCACCGATTTGATCGGTGGGGGTAGGACCCGGTAGAGGGCTACCCGTTGTGATCGACCTTCTTTTGTTTTTCCCCTTCTTTTTTGTTTTCTTGGAGGCATAAGCAGTTCGACTGCCGTAGTACGTTTTCACCCTTTTCAAAGTAACCTTTAAGTTGTCTTAAACGGTCCAACAGTCTTTTCAAGGCTGTTAAGTTTTGTACTCTCGTGAGTCTTCCTTGTATTGCCCTCTCGTCAGTCGACATTCACGTCAAAACCCCTTTTTTTGTTTCAATAAAGTATCACAAATCTTGTCCGTCTTACTTTTGTATAAGAAGGGAAATTAGGGCAAAGGACTGACTCTCTCTCTTTAAGCAATTGCTATTCTCACGCGAGATACGCAACAAATGGTGCCGAAACCCGGGATTCTGGAAATCGAATAGTTTAAATCTCCATTTCCAGCTGTCCAACCTTGTACTGTCCAACCTTGTACTGCGACCTCGTGTTGTTCACGTTCCGTAACCACGCTGGTCGACCAACCGTTCGAACTGTATCCGTTGATATCGTCTACATCCTGCGTCTGTTAAGCATTTGTGCTACCTTACTTCAATTGCAAGATGAGTGAGACCCAAGGAATCACCGAAGATCCTACCAAAAAGGAACCTACAACGGCCATAAAAACCGCTGAGTCGGGGCCGGTTCATGATGGAGGAAGTATAGGAGTCATCTCAAGACCCACCAAGGAAGAAGCTGAAATGGCCTTACTAATCGCCGAGGCGGGGCCCAATCACCATGGTGGAAATTTGAGTCACGACCCATCAATTCCCAATCTCACTCAATCACGAGGCCTACGGAAGAGGGAGCATACCACGCTGTCGACCAGGATCCACGACTGTATCCGCCAACATCGTCAAGGCATTCGTCTCAGCCCATTGAGCATCTGGCGCATCGAACTCGTACGACTGTTCGATAGCACCATGGAACTCCACGAGAAATACGTGGAGACAGTCACCAATCTGCCTGGTAAACGCCGAGCCGACTGTGAACGCTGGGAAGTGCAGTTCACGACAGACCACCAAAGTGTACTGTCAGAAATCGACCAACATCTAGCATCGCGGTCGATTGCATCATCATCACTTGCATCGTCAGTCACGATCAATTCAACAGTGGCGAAAGCAAGTGTAAAAGAAAATTCGACTGTATCTTTAAGGATCCAACAGCTCGAAACTCAAGCTCGCCGGACTCAAGATGTCCTAAACCGACATGGGGAGCTTTTATCAGACATTGTAAATGACATCAAGAAGTCATCTCTGCAAGCCAAACGGCAAAGTGAGTCGTTACACGCGATCGAGCAAATTCTACAATCGATCCACGAGGTCAACGAGAAATCTTTAGCAACCGTAGAAAAGAAGATGGACATTCGACTCAAGTCTGCGATGGGCCAAATGGTGGAAGAAAACGAGTCCAGTTCAAAGAAAGTTGAAGAGAAACTAGAAGCCATTCAGAAAACCAGTGAATCGCAGTCCAAAGAGCTCGAAAGGTTAAAATGCCTTGTACAACAGACGTGTGCAAAAATGTCTAGACAATGCTCCGAGGGTGAAAATGTCTCATCCCAAGTTCGTCTAGACACGTCTATGCAAGGCATGTTGTCTCAACGCCGCGAAGCTTTAGGATGGCCGCAAGGCATTACCCCATCCTCACCGCCACAGGCAGCCAATCTATTGGAGCAATGCAGAAGAGCCGGAACAACGGGCGAGCAAATGGACAGTATAGGGGCAACTATCGACATGTCTAACGATCCATCGTTTAGCTGCCAACAACACCCAAAGGGCGATCCAAAATCTGATTCTAGTCTCATCTGCCAACTTGTTGATTCTCTGAAAATGTCAGCACTTCCACCTCTCACCATCACCAAGTTCGACGGGAACCCTCTGAACTACCAGATGTTTAAGTCGAAGTTTATGACGCTGTATCACAACCGATGCAGCGACAATGGAATTCGACTAGCGCATCTGCAGGAGCTGCTCGCGACTCATGTTCTCAACTCGGTAGCTGATTGTGTTCACGACCCAAGCAAGTACGAAGTGGTCTGGCATCGACTCGATCAAGAATATGGCCATACCACTATCATGGCTCAAACACATCTGAACAATCTCCTTCGACTTCCGTCTGTGCAGCCAAACGACAGCGCCAGCTTGAAGACATTCTCCAACAAGCTTCACGGTGCGGTCTCTGCTCTGTCAACCTCTGGACTCGCGAGCGAATTAGAATCGCTGGGCAACCTCATGCATGTTGTCACCAAACTGCCGAAGACCTTGCGGGAAAGATGGGGAGGAAAGGTGATGAAGATGCATCCCGCTGTACCTTCAATTGTCGATCTGGATGACTGGTTAACCCTCCAGTCGAAGGGTTCTGATTTTGCAAAATTAATGGCGGGGCCGTCAACACTTCCAACGATTCCACAAGTCGTGCCCAAGAGAAATGGGAAAGGATATCCAACTCCCTATGTCTCTACCATCAACCACGTCACCACTTCGACGCCTGAAACAAATTTGCCGCAAACAAAAGGAGGAGGTTTGCGGGTGAGCCCACCCAATACAACCTCGTTTAGCCAAACAAGAGGCAACTCAACGTGCTTTGTTTGCAGAGGAGCGATACACAAGATCGAGGAGTGTAACGCATTCAAGCAGATGTCTCCAACGCAAAGAGCGGAGACAGTCTTTAAAGCAGGCAGGTGTCTCCGATGCCTTACCGGAAGGCATACCAGCCGAACTTGCAGATTCAAATCGATTCAATGCACGGTCGAAGGATGCAAGTATCCAGGGCACTCGACGTTGCTTCACGGTTCCGAGTTTTCGACAAGAACCAAAACAAGCACCTCCAGTGACCACAAAACCATGCCAGAATCGAAACCATCGCGTCGAGTGACTTTCAACGACAAAGTCGATGAAGCCTTCCTTGGCGCAGTATCACGCACTGGACTGGACACACCACGTCGAGTGCTTTTTAAAATCGTTCCTGTCCGTCTACAACACGGAGAAAGAGTCTTCGATACCTTCGGATTCTTAGACAGCGGAAGCGACTCCACCTTAATCCGAAGTGATGTAGCCAGAACTCAACTAGGTTTGGCAGAGCCAACAACGAAGATCAACGTGACATCTTACGATGGAGGAGTTACTCCAGTCAATGCTCACATCGTGGACTTCGTCATCAGTTCGCGAGACGGGTCGACTTCGTTCCAGGCAAGAAGGGCGTATGCAGTAGAAAATCTACAAGTCGCTCAAAACCCGACCTTTTCGGATGTACAAGCAAAGGCATTCCCTCACCTGCAAGGCCTGAAGCTCCCGGAAGTCCAATCCGACCAAGTTACGATCCTAATTGGCCTCGATGTAGCAGACGCTCACGACCATAGCGAATCACGAAAACCGATGGATGGATCGACCGGACCGGTAGCTTTCAACACGCCATTTGGATGGTGTCTGGGAGGCAAAGTGGGCCCGCAAAGCGAACAGGAGCAACCAAGCCATTATGTAGCCCACATCACATCGAGAGAAGAAGACAGGAACCTTTCCGAACTTGTCGAGCGGTTTTGGAGGCTGGAGTCGAAAGACTCTGTACAGCCTCCTACACTCCTGTCAGCTGAAGATCGACGGGGAGAAGAGATTCTGAAGAGGACCTCCAGATACATCAGTAATCACCATCAAATTGGTCTAATGTGGAAGGTCGACAATCCAGAATTACCAGATAACCGAAGTATGGCGCTTAGCCGCCTTTTTCAAATTGAACGTCGCTTCAAAAGAGACCCCAGCTACGCCAAACGTTACGACGATGTCATTCAAGAGTACATCAACCTTGGCCATGCTCGCCTCTTGTCTATTGAAGAAGCAAAAGAGAGAACACCAAAGACAAATTACATGCCTCATCATGGTGTTCAGAGTTTGACGAGTTCGACGACAAAAACAAGAGTGGTCTTCGACGGTTCGGCAGAGTGTGAAGGCACTTCCTTGAACAAAAACCTTCTTCGTGGTCCAAACTACCTCATAAACCTGCTGGGAATCATCTTGCGCTTTCGCAAACACCAAATTCCCATCAGCAGTGACATCGAGAAGATGTATCACCAGGTCTTATTTCCAGACGAGGACCAAGATGCCTTCCGATTTTTGTACCGGTCGCCGAACAGTACGTCACCACCGCTCACCTACAGGATGACAGTCCATGTCTTTGGAGCTGTCTCGTCGCCATCAACCTGTTTGTTTGCCCTAAACAAAACAGCCGAAGACAACAGAACGAAATTCCCAGACGCAGCAGCCAGCGTAAAAACAAGCTTTTACGTCGACAACTATCTGGATTCGTTCGAGTCAGAAGACGAGGCAATCAAACGGGCCCGCCAGCTAAAAGAACTGTTGCAGCTGGGGGGTTTTAATCTCTCAAAATGGTCGTCGTCGTCAAGAAGAGTCCTAGCTTCGCTCAAACCACTAGGCTTGGCAAATCCGAAATTAGATTTAGACCTGGACAAACTGCCCATGGATCGAGCATTAGGGATTCTTTGGAACAGTGAAATCGACGCGTTCACGTTCAAAGTGGGAGAAAGGGTCCAGTCGCACGCTACACCTACGAAAAGAAATCTCGTAAGTGTGGTGGCTACAGTATACGATCCGCTTGGATTCGTTGCCCCAATAGTGTTCACCATGAAGATGTTGATTCAAGAGGTATGGCGAGCCAAACTAGATTGGGATGAAGAGCTGCCCGAACCTTTGAAATGTCAATTTCAAAAATGGTGTCAAAGCTTGCCGAATCTAGCACGCATCACAATTCCGCGATGCTTAGTAAAGGAAGAACGCCCAACAACCCAGCAAATTCACATCTTTGCCGACGCCAGTCAACTAGGTTTTGGAGCAGTCGCATATGTGCGAGCAACTTACGCAAGCGAGAGGGTTGGCGTATCTTTCATCATGGCCAAAACGCACGTCGCGCCGTTAAAACAGCTGTCGATCCCTCGGCTCGAACTTCAAGGAGCCGTCGAAGCTTTACACCTGGCCATAATAATCTGCCGTGAGATGAACCTGGATCTGAGCCAAATCACGTTTCACGTCGACTCTTAAACAGTTCTTAGATGGATCCATTCTGCCAATGTCAAATATGAAGTGTTTGTGGGCAACAGAATCGGAAAGATCCTAATGAACACCGACTGTCGACAATGGCGCCATGTTCCAGGAGTTATGAATCCAGCAGACGTTTGCAGCAGAGGATTGGATCCTGACAACCTCAAGGAATTGCAGCAGTTTCACGAAGGGCCAGCCTTTCTGTTGTTGGAACCTTCATCCTGGCCAAAGTGGGATCAGATCGAGCGTAACGACCATCAAGATCCCGAAGCCATTCGCGTCTACACAATGAAAACGGAGCCCAGTGTCAATGTGATCGACCAGTGTGTAGAATATTATTCAGACAAAGTGCGCCTGGAACGAGTGCTTGCATGGTGTTTACGTTTCATTTTTAACTGTTGTGCGAAAGTGAAGAAATTAAAGTTAACTTCAAGAGAACTGACGCCAGTCGAAACTGAAGCAGCTTTGGCGATGTGCATTCAGCGTGCACAAGAAGTGGCATACCCCGAAGATGTGTTGTTCTTAGAAAGGGGAAAAGAAATGCCAAACCGGTCAAAACTCAAACAGTTTCGACCATTCATCGATAAACAACACCTTATGCGGGTGGGCGGTCGAATTGGGCAAGCACCTGTGGACTATGCAACAAGACATCCAGTGATTTAACCTCCAGAAGAACGTATCACAGGTCTAATAGTCTGGGACGCTCACGTTCGAAATTACCATATAAAGGCGGACCGCTTATTGTGCGAACTTCGAGCAATGTATTGGATAACCTCTGGACGAAGGGTGATCAAGTCCATACTCAACAAGTGTATTCCTTGCAAGCGGAGAGATGCACAGCCAATCACACCACTCATGGCTCAGCTACCCATCCACCGCATAACGCCTTTCTTGCCTCCATTCGCCCATACAGGAGTCGACTATTTCGGTCCACTGACTGTCAAAGTAGGAGGGAGAGGGCGCCGGCACGAAAAGAGATGGATTTGCCTTTTTACGTGCCTAACAACCCGAGCAGTGCATTTAGAAGTGACTGCTAGCCTCAGTGCAGAGGCATTTTTAATGGCCTTCTCTCGATTCTCCAGTATACGGGGAAAGCCAGTCGTTGTGTATAGCGACAACGGCACGAATTTTGTAGCTGGAGAAAAGGAGATGAACGAGGCAGTCGAAGAATTAAACAACAGCAAAGACTACCTGGAAACACAGTTCACTTGTCGACACATCGAGTGGCGTTTTTCTCCGCCAAGTGGACCTCACTTCGGGGGAGTTTGGGAGAGGCTCGTGCAATCTTGCAAAAGAGCCATGAAAGTGACCCTCGGAAACAGTGTCGTGAGTGACCAAGTCTTAAATACTGTTGTGGCTGAAATCGGGGCATTGCTAAATGCTCGACCGCTGACTCATCTCAGCGTAAATCCCGAAGATCCAGACCCTCTCACTCCAAACCATTTTCTGCACGCCAGACCAATGCCATACATCCCGCTGGCGTATGTCGATCTAAATAACACTGACATTTCGAAAAGCCAGTTTCTACATAGTCAACTCATTGTCAACCACTACTGGAAAAGATGGATCACCGAATGTCTACCGTACCTCACTGAAAGGAAAAAATGGGTCAAGAATCACAAAAACATCGAAGTGAATGACATTGTACTCGTTGTTGATCCATTAAACCCTCGGGGGCAGTGGCCATTAGGAAAGGTAGTCGAAATTTTACCTAGCACGCCCGACAATGTAGTACGTGTAGCTAAAGTAAAAATTTCCGGTGCAAAAAATACCTTGACCCGTCCTGTGACTAGATTATGCCTGCTGTTATCGCAAAATGAAATAACAATTGAAACTAGTCAGACGCCTTCTCTACCAAACTCGCTTAAATATGAAGAAAAAGAAAAAAATCCATCCAATTACAATAGTTGAAAATTAACGTGACTTGTAAAGCACCGCCCTCTAGTAGACACTTTTGTAATTGCCAAAGGGTAATTAAAATTATTCTTTAGAGCGTTGTCTGCCACATTGTGAAATTCTCAGTCATCAGTGCCAGTCGACCTCAAAGTGTCTCAAAATTTCGTAGTGTCGAACTTGTGCCGAACAAGTTGTGTCAAACCAAGTGCCAGTGTTTCTTCCCATCGACAATTAAACAATCGAACAAGTAAAATGAAAATCATAGACGTTACGGAGATCTTCGTAAGCAAGATGACGGCCACTGAACGGGCAAAATTGATCGCCCGTCGCTCACTGTGCTTCCGGTGCTGGAAAAGAGGGGATTTCGTCGGGGAGCAGAAGCATGTTGGGGCCAGCTGCACCCACATGCGACACTGCTCCCGCTGCAACAGCCCAACTCACCATCAGTTGCTGTGTAAAGCCAACTTTGTCACTCGTCAGAGTGCTCAATAGCAATTTTGTCGACCTCCGTTTCTTCTTCGCCTTTAAAATCTAGAAGTTTTTTTTTTTTTCCATGCTATACTTTGTTTTGTTTGTCGAAATGACAAACAAGGGCCCGCTGTCACCGATTTGATCGGTGGGGGTAGGACCCGGTAGAGGGCTACCCGTTGTGATCGACCTTCTTTTGTTTTTCCCCTTCTTTTTTGTTTTCTTGGAGGCATAAGCAGTTCGACTGCCGTAGTACGTTTTCACCCTTTTCAAAGTAACCTTTAAGTTGTCTTAAACGGTCCAACAGTCTTTTCAAGGCTGTTAAGTTTTTTACTCTCGTGAGTCTTCCTTGTATTGCCCTCTCGTCAGTCGACATTCACGTCAAAACCCCTTTTTTTGTTTCAATAAAGTATCACAAATCTTGTCCGTCTTACTTTTGTATAAGAAGGGAAATTAGGGCAAAGGACTGACTCTCTCTCTTTAAGCAATTGCTATTCTCACGCGAGATACGCAACACTAAGCCTATCACCCAATGTTGATGTGATGGTGAGAATTGTTCAAACAATTATACCCAAAAACGGCAATTTACGTCGAACTCGTCAACCTCGTTGAGATATTCGCTTCGGATGTCCGAGGACGGATTGAACTCCCGCAAACACTTTCTCAGACACCGGTAGAAAATATTCCAGTTGAACCACTACACCCGATTCCACGTTTACCTTGTAAGACGGATCGAAATTTCCGAAGCCTTCATGAGTTAGCTAGTAATCAGTTCATCGGAATTTCCAACATCGCTTCGGAAGAAAAGGATTGCAATGCGACTGTTTACTGTCCAGAAATTGTTGTTTTTTTTTTCGGGACGACACTACTTTTCAACGCCGGGAAATATCTCGATTCACAGCTGACCATGTTTTGATAGACTACTGGCACAGTTCTTATGCGCGTCACATCGTTCTCCGCTTCGGACAAATTCAAATGGACAACCAAATGTATCAGCCGCAGTCAAACGTACCAGAACTTGCAATCGATCTCAAGAAGAAGAGAATCAAGGATTCGATTTCCCGGCCATTCTTTTAGCTCAGGCTACACTCACGTGGCAAGATAAATTGCTGACCAAATTATGGGGTACCTTTCGTGAGAACGCGTTCTTTGTTTTGGAACTCGTTTTGACTAATTCTGGTCGACCAGCGTTGCTCGATTTCAAGTAGATCCAATTTTTCTTTTTGTCGAAGACCGTTTCATCCTGGCGGCCATGGATTACCTGAAGACCTTTTCACTCAATTTGCAAATTGTTAAAAAGAAAACCAGTGAGTCTTCGGGAGTGGTGTCATTTCCGGATTGAGTTTCCGAGGCATTGTCTAACCTATCGGTCTCAGTCAACTTAGATCAGTTGACAGTGCGAGCCATTTCGCTCGACTTAAGTCTGCGCTGTTCAATCAAACTCTACGTTGCACTGGATCATTCTCCCCTCCGATTGAACGCGTTTGAGCGCTCTTTGGTGCTAACGACGCCTGATAAACTAGGCCAAACATTGGCAATGCATTACGTTTGCTGTGCCTTCTTCAAACCTGGCTAGGTCGTAGGTTCTATGGAAATGCTTGGTTCCCCAACCGCCTTAGCCCGCACTGTTACAATTGGTTTGAAAGATTTTGTTCGGTTACCATACCAGGGCATATGGCGTGGCTCACGAGGTATCCTTGCGGGCATCTTTAATGGTTCTGCCTTGGTGTGAGTCACGTTACGGCTGGAGTGGTCACATCAGTCACACAATTGGCCAGCAGCGTGGCTCGAAATGTCGATCGCCTCTCATTCGACTCGGATTTCCAGCAACGGAGCGAAGAAGGGCGAAGAAAAAAGCCTCAAGGTTAGCTTTTTAATTATGCAATCTCTGATGTATTAAATAATCTGATTATTATTAGTATTGTCACACTGGACTTTACTTTGTAAATGAATTGTATTGAATTTTAGAAAAGAATACAAGACATAGCAGAAATAAAGAATAACTACACTTTTACTTAACTTGAACGTAAAGAGTATGGGAGAACTTGAGAACTTGAAGAGAACTAACTTAGGGCTAAAAATGTAGGGGCTTTTATACCCTTGTGAAGAATATACGCCCCATCTCTAGGGTTACATAAATTCTAGGCATAACTATCTTTTATCAAATTATCTGCGTGTTGTAGCATCTTTTCAAGAGAAGTTGCATTGTGCGCAATTTGATCGTTGGTTGTCACGTCTTTTCAGAAATGACAACCACGTCACTATTTTCCCTTCGCGACAGGTCCCCCTTCTTCAAGACAGGCGACCCGACTGTACTAACAATCATTAAAAAGAAATCAAGGGCATAATCATATATTGGGAAAAAACCCGTGATTTTCAAAAACCATCAAAAGCTAGTAGAGAATGAATAACTATAGTAATGAGAAAACGTACAATAGAACAAGGTCGCTTTAGAGAGGTAGAGGAACAACTATAGTAAAAGACAAACATACGATAAAGCGCGGTCGCTTTAGATTTAGAGATGTAAGGGAACAACTATAGTACAAGTCAAACATACGGTAAAGCGCGGTCGCTTTAGAGAGGTAAAGGAACTACTATAGTGGAAATCAAACATACGATGAAGCGTGGTCAATGTGCTTTTATCAGAAAGAAATTTGCTAGAACTATGGAAGCAATACTAGCGTAAGAAAGACGACTATAATTAGCAACTCATTTGTAGATGTGATAAAAAGATAAACAACAACGTTATGATGCAAAAGAAATTCAACTGCTGTCTTCCGTCTTCAGTTCGTTTTTTGCCTCAGCCCAAAAATGTTCACGTTCGATTTAATTCTTCAAAACCTTCGCGTTTTCGAATGTGCTCTTATGTGTTTTGTTGATTATAACTTTCCCAGTGATCGGAGCCGTTTTGGTCGTTTTTCTCCGTATGACCTTGCGGAGTTTCTGGATATCTTCACAAGAGCGTATAAGGACAATGTCCTTTTGGATTCTCCGTTACCCTTCTCGGCTCCATGGGTAAATGACTATTACTACAGGTAGTAATCCTTTCATAATTTTTTCTATTTCCTTTCATACTAATGTTTCTCTCTTCTTATTAGCACATATCCTGGTTATGCCAGGTACCGAAATTATTTTTCACATTTTCATGGGCTTCTTCTTTGGTGGTTTGAGTCCGATGAGGACATTTACCATCCGACTCCTCGCCGCTCTGACTTTCATGAGGAAGTGACCCAAGCTGAAATGCAAGCAAGGGAGGATGCCCGACTTGTTCGGCTTGATGTTCTAAACGCCGAAGCTGAATATCACGGCGTCGAAGATCACGATTTTTTAGATTATACTGTTAATCGTGAAGAATAATTGTACATTTTTGTTTTTTAAACAATAAACTTTTTCTAGGTACAATAGTCTTTTCGATTCGAATTCACAGTACGTAGCTCCTAAAACATTTAACGTTTGTAATAAAGGTGGGATTGGCGTCATGTCACTGGGCGTCTTTTTTGAGATTTGCCTTACTTGTGGATGTTCCGTGGAAATTTCTCTACTAGAAGTTCACACTGCAACATGGTATGTACAGCCTGTAATTTCATTCTGAATTCTGCTTAAACGTACACACGTTGCAATTCTATGTCCCAATTAGTGTGAAAGCCGTGGAACGTTCTACTTCAACTATTGCTCGGAGACCAAAGCTTGCTGTTGACATTGGTTTACTGAAAGGGTACTTAGGTAAGTGACATTCATGAAGTAACATATCACAATGTGTGGATTTGATTTTTGTGTTTACGTTCAGACGAGAAAGCCCCTGTTACAAAGATTGCTGAATTGCTGAAGATCAGCAGAAGAACTGTGTTTTGAGTCTTAAAGAGGGCACATCCTACAGGTAAACCAAAGGTATCTGATGCAGAACTAGACACATATATGTTCAGATATGTCAGATCTCACAGATATGTTAAGATGCAATCCAAATTGGTAACGTTAACTATTGCATTTACATTACAGTATCAAACAGACTCTCAACAAAGCATCTACATTGTTCGAACACTGGTTAGCAGGTGTTCAGAGGCTGCAACATTTCAACAAATGTTGTTCTATATCAAAAATAACTGCGTGCAACTTATGGGAGATCAGGCAAATGTAAAATGCACCCATGATTGGATGGATAAAGCATCGGGTGTAGAAAGTTAAAGCTCCACTGCCTTTGTGATACATTGATGGCCACCATAAAATGAATCGGTAATTTATTCATTTATGATCATGTTTTCATTACTGTCATGAGTTCCCTTTATTGTTAGCTATCATGTTACTTATAGATTCACCATTCACGGAGCCATTGATGGTTATTCGCGCTTGATCGCCTACATTTCCTTCAACAATAAAAAATTTTCCGAAACTGTAATTGCTTCATTTAAGAAAGCAGTCAGCGAGTGGAGCTATTCGGCCAACGTAAATTGAAACTATTTCTGGAATGGCTTGTACAGATTTCATGAAATATCTATAATTTTTAAAATACGATTTAAGTCCGATCATGGCCGTGAAAACGTTCTAGTTGCCGTTTGTATAATAAACGCAAGAAGTGGATGGAGAAGAACAAGAAAAATCTAACCAATCAAATTGTTCGTCTGACGTTAAAACAGTCTTTCCGACTGGCACACCGGTGTCTTTATTGATAAAGCATTCCAAAGAAACAAAATGATTGAACTCTGAGTAAAAAACCATGAAATACGACACCACAAACAGGTGAACAAGTAAAAAAAATTACATTTGACTAAACCCAAACGAGATACTTAAAATTGCATCGATCCATCCAGCTTCGATATCATTATATGTTTCAACGATTGATATAGTTAATTGGGCACATCCAACACAGGTGTTTGCTGTACGCCGGAACCGGTGACAATCATCGTACATCTTGAAATTCAGCTTGTATCAGAAACTGTCCTAAGAAATGGGAACAATCTTTAATCCGGTCCATCTGCCACGTTGTTTAGGAATTCAATAAAGAAATTGTACGAAATTGCCTGGCATATCTTCGTTTCTTGGCTACAGAATAGCAGAGGGTCTGGATTGTTGTTTAATGACTCCACTATTAGAGCAACGGTAACTGGGATGTTCATAAAGTTCGATTGCACTTGTTTGTCGCTATATTGAAATACAACAAATTATTGCTGAGTGTAAAATATAGTTGTTTTATTGGTTTGTTACCTCACTTCAGCTATAAAGCCGTTAAGCCTCTGATAAACGGATGGTAACGATTGGGACTACCGTTGAAATCCTTCCAAGCCGCTATCACCAATTTTGGGCACAGACCGACTTGAACTACAGCGAGGCCTAAGTGTAACGAATCGTCTAGCGAAGCCTCTTCCTACCTTCTTTTTCAAATAGACTAGAATCTTATACCTGTAACCCCTTGTTATTCAGAGCCTTCATTAACTAACCTAGTTATAAAACTCCCTTAAGAATAAAATAAATAACGAAGACATGTCTCGGCACGTTGGCTAAAAATAGATTTATTTGGGTTGGTCTGAGATTGCCCGCAATGGCCTAAAACCGTCCGACCAATTTTTAGCTATCGTCCAAATTCGTTCGATACCGCCCGAATTTGCCCGGCTATACCTCTCCATTGCGCCCAAAATCGCCCGATACCGCCCGATATTGCCGCCTATCTTTTAACACTGCCCCGTATGATTCCCACGGTCGATGGCTAACATATAAAAAGCCATCGACAACTCGCAGTAGTTAGTCGTCCCTTAAGAGAGCTATCTCGTGTGTACCTCAGCATCCTTCCGAGCCGCTACCTCATCCTCATTAGCTGAAGCGTAAGTCCCCTTCCTAGTACTATTCGCTACTTGTCTTAGTTGTCCCTTATTAGTGTATGCCCAAGTAATAGATACGTAATTGCAGGCCTTGCCTCCCGACCTGTTCATTCGATTGACTACTTGTGGTATTTGAATACACGATTATTCTAAAAACACGTATTGTCTTGTGCTTACCTGTATGCGACATTGTGAGTAACAGCGCCGCTTTTAGTTTTATTTCTCCGTATTGGAAGGAACATGACAACGTCGTGTCCTCCTTTACATAAGCATTGAAGAGAAGTAAATTAATAAAAATTGTGTACTTAATTGGAGGAGCATTTAAACTTTACCAAGGAAAATCCCCAACATGTAATAGATTTCATCTATACCGACTAACTCTAAACCAACATCTGTTTCCTTATGAGAAAATACAGAATTGCCGTAGTCTACTCTCATAGACAAGAATTCCCTACGCAGTCCGCCTCCGTCTACTCCGGCCTCCAGTTAATGAAAATAATGTTATATATGCTTTAAAACTTGCAACTTACAGAAAGAAGGGATCTTTTGAAAGCTTGATCCCCTCAAGCTTGAACCCCCAGACGCTGGCTTCATCGTCGGACATTTGACTAATTTCTTTGTCGCAAACATTGGTGTGCGCTTCCAGTACTTCGATAAGCATAACTTTACCGCAATACACGCATGTTTCCGTGCAGTCATCTTCTTCCGATTCGCTTTGGGAATAGTGTAACAACTCTGGGTTAAGGTTCGTTTATTAGACGCACTCACAAGATACAGCACTAACACAGATGACAACTCAATCGACTATTCGACAACGCTGACACAACAACTCAATGAATGACTACTTGACTACTGTTCAACTATCAACTAACTAACCCCTCTGGCTTATCAGAGTCGGGCTTTTAAGGCTCCCGACATCCGGCCAGACCGGCAATGCTAGCCAACGTCTGACTTGCGAATCGCCTATTGGCGCTACAATAGGAATCTGCAATAACTATGTCTTTCTCGAGGGGAGCATAGTTAACTTTTCCATCCACAACTGGACCTTGGCCGATAAGGTACAACGTTTTTCCATTCTTTTGTGATTTTAACATTTTAAATCCACCAACAAGCTCGGGGAAAATACTAAAAAGAAGAAGATTATTATTGCAATTCGCTCGTCTGTACACTGTTTTTATGCATTACGTTTCAATTTTTCAGTTTTAACGGTTTGCTTGTCGTCTGTGTCCAAAAACTCCATAGTTCTTCCCCATAGTCCAGAATTTTCTAATGCTACTACATTAGTCGGTTTAGGAACAGGCATTGAAGGACATTTTTTGTCCAAACATCGGAAATTTTTTTCAAATTCGTGTTTCTCTAAAAATGTAAATATAAATTTAAGAATCACCAAAACACACAACAATTTGCTAAATCAAACCATTTTTTTTTATCAAACAGCTTGCTTCGTTCCTGGCGTCTTTCGTCTTCAAGTTTTGATTCCCTTCGAGGATTCTTTTGAAGCCTTTTAAGCTTGTTTCTTTTTGATGAGCTACAACCCGATGTTGAAGGGCCTGGATATAGTTGAATGATTTTGTTAAAGCTTTAAAATATTTACATTTTTACGAAAGAAGTTCCAAAAAACGAATACGTTGGAAGAATAAACTAATACCAAAATAGCCCAATTATTAATTAATTATAGAACTTTTACCATAAAACTTGTCCTCTTTTTCTTTCTCTTCGTCTATGTCGCTCGACTCCTCCAATTATTAAAAAAACTTCTTGAACATTCCCCCAATTTTTTTCGATCCATGTTGCCGTTTTAATTCGTGTGTGCACAATGTGTCATCGGTTCACAGTTATAAATTCACTTTAAAAACCAAAGTTGTTGTAACAGTAATAAGATCGGATTGCTAACTGAAAAGTAAAAAGCCAACTGGAAAATTTGCTCACGTTTCGCGCAAGTGTTTTGAGTTTTGAAGATCCGCCTCTACTACCCTATCCTTTTTTCCCACGAAAGCAGTTGGCCAATCAACTCGCCGAGCAACGAACGCGAAATTTTTTTTTTACAATACCATTGGTTGTTTTTTCAAAACATCTGCCTTTCTTAAATATGTCCTCGACTCCCTCACGTCTTTCCTAAAGCTAATACGTGGTATCCCCCAAAAATTCATATTTTTCACATATCACCCAACCTCTCGCGCCCCTTAAACAATATTCTTACACGTGCGTTAAATATACGGCCGTCGGGGTTAAAAAAAAAACAATCAGTTAGGCGTGGGAACATATTTTCTAGACACAAAAACGGATAAATAACAAGGTTTGTTAAACTAAATGATATCGTTAAGCAGGTAGGCTAATTAACTAGCTAATTAGCTAAATTTCATTCCAGTTAAAATTAAGATAGTCGACTAGGGGGGGGGGCAGGAGTAGATTAGGGATGTAAACAAAATTGAATTAGTCTTGGTAGTCTTCATTCGTTCCATGTAAATGTCCAGAATTCCAATAACACCACCGTTATTTATTGTACAACTTTAACTTTAACCAATCACCCAACGATTACAATTTGCCATGAAAAGTAATATCGTCGAACCTGCCTGATCCATATGAAACGTAAGTATAAAGCCAAAGGTTCACATTCACGCATAATATCATAACATATAATAAGGTTTTTCGTTGTGAAAACCCAGCATTTCACCCATCCCAATGAGTCGACACACGAACGCAAACTAGACACATAGTCAATTAACACCAAACATCAATTGACATCTAGATTTAAAATACAACTAACTGAAACTTAGTAATGTAAATTTGTAGATAAGTTTATTTTCCAATCAAATTGAGGATCAGATGAGTTCCCATTAAAAAAAAACACAAAAGGCTTTATCACTGAAAATGATCTTTTCTATATTATAGTGACACAGGCAAAATCACAAGTTTAGATATCTTACGACACATGCCTTAACTTGGATAAACTTCTTTCGAAGATTCCAAATTTCAACTGACTTGGGGTTATTGCAAATTATCAGAGGGATCAAACAACTCCCCCCCCTTTTTTTCTTGTATCCCTCTTCCCTCTGCACGCGGTCTAAACCGCCTACATACCTCAAACATATTTGCTATACGACTAAAGTATTAACATTGACCAACTTGACACAATTAAACCAAACAAACCCTAAAGGTTGATACTTCACAAACCCAATACGCCGAACAAAAAACCAAAACGTAGAGATAAAAAAACCCTCAGCAGAGAAAAAACCTGACTTTTCCAGGAGAAAAATAACTCTGTTGGGGAAAAAATTGTGAGGGAAACAAGGAAAACTGAAAACATGGGGTAAAGACTTGTCCATCTCTTCCTCCACTTGACACTGCCGACACTTCCGCGGGTGGAAAAAAGGCCCGTCTGGCTAGTCATCTTGGCCAAAAACATCCGTCCTGTTATCCGCATTTTGTGGCCTCTTGCCTGCCCTGGCTGGTTGAACCATGACACGATGGAGTGAAGAGCATAAACAAAGGTAACCCACAAGACAATTTAAGTCCAACCAACAAAATAAATGAATTGATCAAAAAAACAGGGTGGGACTGGTGGGTAGACGTACCCTTAGGGTCGTCTCTTCATTTATTTTCTCATACAATTCTAATAATCCATCGGGATCGCTTCGCGATCCCTTTGATAATTTGCAATTGTATAGCGAAAAACATTTCGCTAGACCCTAAGGGTGACTTCAAAGGCCCACTTAAATTAAATTTGTGCTCCAAGATTCATTGTGCCGACCGACGGCCCTGCACTTCTCTTGTAAAAACGGGTGAACGTAGACTCTCTAGTCCACTGCCCCGCCCGTAAAATTGCATCCACAGCTACGTCATTGCGCACAGCTTTAGATGCGCAGCGCCTCTTGTAGAATGAGCCCCAAAGATCGTTGTGTAAACTCCCGCCAACCTCAGAAAGGTCTTGATCCACCTGCCGATCGTTTTGGCAGTTACGGGCTCGTGTGGCGCTATGAGAGCAATAAAAACTCTGCCACTATTGGTCGCGTTCCTAAAAGCATGAGTACGCTCAACGAAATTTTCCAAGGCCAACACAGACTTTTGTCCGGGCAGGCTTTCACTTTTGTGGACTGAAGCTGCCCGTTGCGCTGAGTCTTCCTTAACGACACTAAGGAAAGCCTCACCTCCCCGCTCGAAAAAAAAATTTAACTCAGGTCAATTGCGGAGATTTCCGACACTCTCGTTAGGGAAACCAACGTTATCAAGGTGACCGTCTTGTAGGCCAGCATTAATAGTGGCAAACGCTGAATCTCTTCTAACGATGAAACGAAAGAGAAAACTTGGTATGGATCCCACATCGCGCTATACTTAGGCTTAGGCGGGTTTTTGTTGTAGCAACCCCTTAATAGTTCGACAACCAGCGGATGCTCCCCCAGCGAAGACCCTTCCACGTTACCCAGTGTTTTCGATAGCATGGAGCGATGAACATTAACTGTGCTATACGACTTGCCCAAAGCATGCAAGTCTGACTCAGTTGCGGCGAAAAGCCTCGCCTTTCGAAGCCACGCCGGAGAGTTTCCAAGCGGCCAGGTGTAGTGCGCCGGTCGTCAGGAGCGGATGTGCTTCTTCCAATGCTGAGGTTAGTAATGTGGGACTCGGGTGAAGCAAGCGAGGAACGTCGCACGCTAGCTCCACCAAAAGCGGAAACCAAGGTTGACCAATCCAAACTGGGCAAATAAAAACAACAGTAGCTTGCTCACGTCTACTTTTTTCCAGACACAAGAAAATTAAACAAAAGGCGGGAAAACGTACGCCGCCAACCCACCCCAATTCAAGCGAAATCATTGGTTGCCATAGCTTCTGGCTGAGGCCTCCAGGAAACAAAAGACGCTAACTGCGCATTCCAAGGGGCAGCAAACAGGTCCATCTCGGATGGCCAAATGTTATTAACGTAAGAAAAAACCGTCGGACTTAGCCTCCAATCACTTGTGTCCGCCGAGCGTGACTCTTCATCCGCCTCCACGTTAAGCCTGCCAGATAAGTGTACCGCTTCCACGGCAACGCCACGCTCTTTACACCAATCCATCAATGACTTTGAGGCCATCGAGAGCGCCACCGACTTCGTACCACCGCATTTGTTGATGTAAGCGACGACAGTTGTGTTGTCAAGAAAAATGCGAATAGCGATATTTCTTGACGCCGCTGTGAACGACTGAATAGAGTCCAGGGCCCCCGTATTCTTACGCCATTGAAACATGCCCCCCAGCCCGAAAGAGACGCATCTGCACAGATTTCCAAGTCAGGCACTTTAGGGAAGAACAATCTCTCTTTCGACGCGTCCAGGTTGCACACCCACCACTCCAAATCCACTCGCGCACCTTCCGATAAAAAAACAGCTCGAGCTCAAGTCAAAGTCGAATTTTTTGGCCGGCTCAATGTAAAAGCGCTGCATGCTTCGGTAATGCGACTGAGCGAACGGTATCGACGGGATAGCCCAAGTAAAGTTCCCGAGAATAGATGCAATCTCCCTGAGGGTAATTTTGTTTTTATCCAACGCCGCTTGACACATGGCTCTCACCGATAAGACCTTCTTAACCGGCAGCGCAAAAGACATGCGCTTAGAGTTTACCATTAAACCCAAATATTCTATGATCTGGGTGGGTTTCAGCACCGATTTTGACCAATTCAGTAAAAAAACCTCCCACACGGCACATGTTCACTTTTTCCAAACATGCCACTTCCTGGGAACTACCTAAAAGGCTCTTAGCCTCCCCAGCGCATCAATCATACGGTTGAGATATACTGAGGAGGGCCACAAGATGCTGGAAAATTGTGGAGAAACATGCCAATATTTTCAATTCAAGAAATTGTTGGTGATATGCTCAGGAGTGCTTTAGGAGATCCCTCCATGAAAGTAAGACTCGTGAGTTTTAAAGTATCACAAAAACATTTGGCTCAAGTAGAATTGTTAGATAATGTAAATTTTGGGGTTTACCATTTCAAATTAGAATCAAAAATTAGAAATTTAGAATTAGGTAACGATAGTAGTATGAAATAGCAAAAATTTTTAGGAAATTGCAAAAGTTTGTTATGACCACTATAAAGTGCAATATGAGTAATAAATATTTCTGATTTTGCTCTAATAGTATTTTGTTAAATGAACTCTATTAAATACAATATAGTTCATGTTCTCCTGTAATTTTAATTAAAATGGCATAAGAAAAAAAGGTTTTGTGAACCATTTAAGTATGAGTAAACACCATCGGTATTTTAAAAAGAAAAATGCGTATAAGCCGACGTTTTTTACGCTGTATATTGCCTACCGGATTGGAGGCTCATCGTTCCAAGTGGAACAACTTTGAAAATAGTCCTATCTCTAAATGGGAATAGCACTAATGCCTTGGTAACTTGGGAGTGACCTAAAATATTTTTAAAGTCAGTCCTTTTTCATCGCCAATTCCAATAAAAGATCAAGCTTTTGAATGTGAATAAACCATTTCAAATATTCTATTGTCCTTTAATATTCATTTTTTATTTTAATTACATTTAAATGCTTCTATAATTGGTCTATAACGGTTCTATAATTGGTTCTGTATTGGTTCTTTTCTATATGCTAATACCATGGGAGGTTATTGGTACTACTTGAGGATGATGCAAGAGGGACTGAAGAGCCTGTCAGGCAGCAGCCAGGGAACCAAAAAGAAGATTCTAAGAGGAATCGAGGACGGTTATGGGGAAGACTGGGGAGAATAGTAGGATGTTCTACTTAGGAGCCAGTCGTGCCGTGTGGGCTAGGCTCTGAATTAGTCCCACAACTTTCCCAATGTCCGCTCGAAGGCCGTCCTTTGACGCATTCATGATGAGAATGTCATCTAGATAAATTACAAGCCTAATACCCTCTCTTCGTAACACGGCCATAACTACTGTAATGAGTCAATATACACTTTCATGTATACTTGACGGTAGCCTATGCTATCCTTGACGTAGGTGTGACGCGTAGTGTACACACTACGTCACCACCTATCGAATATGAGCCGCTCTGAGTATGTTTAGCGCAGCGCCTCCATGACACGGAGTTGGGTATGGCGCGTGGTATACAGCCATCGCGCCATGACCTTGTCACGCCCCCGCCGTCTAAGCGTGATGCTAATTATCACCGTGACGTGCGCTGCTGTAGCCCCTTACTGCTATATAAACCCGTGTTTCTTAATCATTCATCAGAGTTGCCTTTGCTCTCTCACTGTGTGCACTTGTACTGGGGTATAATAAACGGTTATGAGAACCTTACATTTGGAGGTCCCAACGAGACATTCAGATATATAAAAGGTTCACCGTAATAAACCCTAAAAGTACATGCGTACCACATGAAGTAAGAGCAAAATATACAAGTCCGAAGTTGACGTAGACGAGGTAAGCGAATGTATAGCACTTTTAAAGATATACAAGTAGTGGCAACTCTCGAAACCAACCCGATCTACCCAGACTTACCCGTCGTAACATTACCTCCACTATATCCTACCTTACCAACACAAAACTCTGAGACACAAACCCTCAAAGAAAATTTTGCTATAAAGTGGAAAGAGCTCGTAGAGCTAGAATATAACTATCTCCTCGAGAAAACTAAAACATACCAAACAACTTCAACAACAACAAATATAAAACAATTGGAAGAAAGGAGAAAACTCTCCCACAGAGAGCTAAACAACGCTCTACAACTATACACTCACTCACTAATAAAGCAAAATCTCGAGACAAAAGACGACACCACCTCACACGAGTCAATCAGCAAGACCACTGAAGCCTTAAAAAATCAACTAGCGAAATCTGGCGAAGAAAATAATTTCGTCGACACTCTTATCCACCAGTTAAAAACAGTCCACGGCAAAGAAAAAGAATTCCTCAGCCAAACGTTAGCTGTCCTTCAAAGTGAAACTCTACACCAGCAAGTAGAAGAGCAGCAAGCAAAAGATCAGATTACCGCAGAAAATACCAATCTACGAAAACAGATCGAGAGCAACAAGAAAAAGGCAAAGAGTTCAAAGTACACGCTCAGCAGTTCCCTAGAGCGCCTGCAAGAAAACAACGAGTCCTTGAAAAATTCATTTGAAAGAGCAAATACCCGAATTGCAGAATTGGAGAGTGACTTACAAAAATCACAAGAAGCTGAAAAATATTTCGAAGACCGGCTGAAAAAGAGAGAAGAAATTACCGAAAACGTTGAAAGAGAGGGTCAAGAGACAATTAATAAACTCGAAGCAGAAAATATCCAACTACAAGAAAAACTAAACAGTACCAGAAAACAGATAACAGTAAACGTTGAAAGGATAAAAGAATTAGAAGCAGCTACAAACGAAATAAAAACTCAGCTGGACAAGTCAAAAGCAGAAAAAGTCACGCTAACTAAGACGCAAGCGGAAACTGTTCTTAAAAATAAAGACCTGGATCGAGCACTTCAGCAAATAAAAAAGCAGACAGCAGAACAAGAAAATAAAATATCCCGCCTGGAGAATCGTATCGCAGAGTATAAACAACGAGAACTTCTATTCATCGAAGCCGAAGAGACCCATACAAAACAGGAACAGCCCGGGGAAGTAACGAGATTAATTAATGAAATACACGACCTATCCTCGTTAAGTGAAGTGCAAGATAAATCACTACATTTTGAACTTGAAGCTGAGCAAATAATAGAACTGCAAAAAGTTATCGAACTATTGGGAAAACAAGTTGAATCCCAAAGTAAAAATATAACCTCCTTGGAAAAAGAAAACTATCATCTCAAAAGGACCATGGGTAAACACCACGACGATTCCACCAGACCGGATCTAGGAAGCAGAAAATATACCGCTGAAGAAGAGGCCATGATGAGCATCACTCAACCCATTGTAAGAGTGCTGGGAGAACTTTTTTCGAGGGAAGACAAGAAATCCATCCCGCCATTCAAGGGTAAAAGCACCGATAAATTAATAACCGAATGGCTCAAAGCAGCTGAGCACGTGGCCCGAAATAACAACTGGGACGACGAGCAAAAGCTACGATTCTTCTCGGACCGACTTAAAGGAGAAGCCATGGAATGGCACGAAGCTTACGTCGACGAGAAAGGAGACGAACTGGAATATGGAGAGTGGAAAGCAGCAATAATTGAAAGATTTCAAGATGCATTTGACATAGCAGCGCTGAAGAAAAAACTAATGAAGCTAAAGCAGAAACCTGAAGAAAATTGCAGAGCTTTCGTGTCGAGATTAAACAGCCTATACGACACCATAGAGGGAAAGGAAGAAAAACTCGACCACGACAAAACAATAATAGAGGATCAACTATTTAATAAAGTAAAGAAGATGAGGGATACGACAAAGATAAAAATATTACTTCAAGGGATCTTACCCAAAGTAAAAGTGGAGCTATACCTCAGAATGCCAGAAAAATCCGACGACTTCGATTCGCTTTGCAAACAACTGTTCATATCAGAACAGATATTGCACGAAAAGGAAAATAATGAAGATAGAGAAATAACGGCAGTAATTGCTGGAATTACAGACCGTGAGAAAGAACAAGATCACGAATTGTCTAAACAAAAAACTGAATTAGAACAACTTAGCCAGAGATTATTAGAGTTGGAATGTTTTAATAAAAATCGTGAATCAACACAGGAAAACAGTGTGCAAATTGCAGCCACCGACCGTTACGGCAACAGCGGACGGCAGTCGAACATACGCCAGGGTAGACCAGGTTACCCCAGAGAACAGTACTCAGGCAGAGTCCGTTTCCGAGATACCTTAGACCGCAGCAGAGCGTCAAGTTATTCACGCAGTAGAGAACCAAGTTTTTCAAAAAGCAGAGAAGCGAGCCCGTTTAGGAGAAACGAACCTACACAACGTTGGAGGCGTAACGCACCAATAAGGGATCGTGAGCCAACATATACAACAGGCTTCGGACACCAACGAAACCACCCCTATACACATCAACCGGGAAGATACCAACAACCTTTCAGGACTAACAACCACGCAGATATCAGGTACCCGCAGCAAAACGATAGCAACCGCCAATATCGCAGTACAGGAGTCCGTACCCCAGTAAACAGAGATATAATTTGTCATAAGTGTAACAAAAAGGGACACGTAGCAAGAGAATGTTGGACCAATATGGCACTTATGAATTATGCGAATCACCAACCAATAGAATAGATAAGGCACCAACCCGCAGTAGCATAAAATCGGATAAATTAGATTTTAACATACCCCAACTAATACGCATACCCATTAGAATTTATGGAATAGTACTTAGAGCTTTGATAGACACTGGAGCAGCAGCCAGTCTAGTTTCCGCGGATACCTTACTCAGCATAAATGAAAAAGAACTAAAACAAATAAAAAATAAAAATACACCCACGTTTAGGACCGTATCCGGTCAGACACTAAAATCAATAGGGCAATATGAACTAACAATTACCATAAGTAATAATCATTTAATCAATCATTACTTCTATGCCATAGAAAAGCTGAACGAAGATTGCATTTTAGGCTTAGATTTTCTATCTAATAATAACGTGAAAATTAATACTAGAAATAGAGAAATATGCTATGACCATTTAGGCGTAGAACATAGCTATAGGCAGAGTATACCGTTATATAACCTAACCTTCGAGAATGCGGGAATTACCATACCAATAATACCAGTACTTACTAACAATCAAGAGGGAAAACTAACAGCAAAAGATCGCCGTAACTTAGGACCTTTTAGCCAGTGTGATATCTCGAAACAGGACAAGACGAAAGCGCTAGATAGCCAACCACCACAATTCAATATCCCAGAATTTGAAACTGAAGTCTTAACGAAAGTAAAAAACTTACTTAACAAACATGAGCAATTATTTGCGGACAAGGAATCAGACCTTGGTCTCGTATCACGAGTAAAACATTTTATAAATACCGGACATGACATCCCGATTAATCAACGACTCCGTAGAACACCCGAAGCACTGAAAGAAACCGTAAAATCTAAAATTGAAGTAATGCTAAAAAATAAGATAATAAGGGAGAGCTACAGCCCGTTTGCCGCAGCCATCGTAATGGTACCCAAAAAGGATGGAGAGATGCGTATGTGCATCGACTATAGGCCGCTAAATAAAATAACAATTAAAGATAAATACCCTTTACCAAGAATTGACGATACTGTGGATGCATTGTGCGGGTCTATGTATTTTTCATCATTGGATCTTTTGAGCGGATACTGGCAAATCGAGATTGAAGAAAAGGATAAATATAAAACAGCTTTCATTTGCGAATTTGGACAGTACGAATTTAACAGAATGCCATTTGGGTTAACAAACGCACCAAGTACGTTCCAAAGAGCAATGAATAACATTCTGAAAGACGTGCTGTACAAATTCGCCCTAGTATACTTAGACGATATAATTATATTTAGTAAATCGATTAAGGAACATTTATCGCACCTAGATAAAGTTTTCGAGCTTCTGGAAATTGCGGGACTTAAACTAAAAAGAAAGAAGTGTGAATTTTTTAAAGAAGAATTGGACTATCTTGGATACATCGTTTCTAGAAAAGGGATAACACCAAATTTGAAAAAATTAAAAGCTATTATAGATTACCCCGCTCCCAAAAATACAAAAGAATTGAGTTCATTCTTAGGTTTGGCTAGTTACTACAGGAAATTTATCAGAGCTTTTGCTGATAAAGCTCATCCATTGACTGCACTTACGAAAAAGTCAGCAGAATGGAAATGGGGAGAGTCAGAAGGGGACGCCTTTAATTGTATAAAGAACTGTCTCATCACTAGACCTATCCTGAGTTATCCGGATTTTTCGCGCGACTTTATCATCTATACGGATGCCTCTGGGTACGGGATAGGTGCAGTCTTGGCACAAATACAATCTCTACCTCAATCAGCGGATTCAGGTGAGACTAACGAACCAGTTCCCAGTGAATCAAACGACACAGAAGTCGTCATTGCATACAGCTCCAAACATCTGAATGACCGCGAAGCCAAGTGGTCCACCACAGAGAAGGAAGCTTATGCGATCGTTCATGCAATCGACGTATTCCGAACGTACCTATACGGACGTAAATTTACAGTATACACAGACCATCGACCGTTAGAATGGTTAATGAGTAAGACAGAACCAGCAGGTCGACTAGCTAGATGGGCACTCAAAATCCAAGAATATGACATCGTAATTGGATATCGACCAGGTAAATCGCACCAAAATGCGGATACCCTTAGTCGTACCCCAGTAGCAACTATAGCTAGTGTAGACATAAGAGGGAGTAAAAGGGAAATTAAACAAGAGGAAAGCGAATGGGTCCGATTACAGCATAACGATATAAATTGCAGAAAAATTATAAGTAATTTAATGGAAATAAAGAAACAGAGAAACAGAAAAGGAGAGAATATAAATGGATATAAAATAAACGAAAAAGGTGAATTAGTAGATAAATATGGGAGACTAGTGGTACCAGGAAATAAAATAAGAGAAATAATGGAAGAAAATCATGATCACATGTTAGCAGGACACTTGGGAATAACGAAAACTTTAGCGAGACTACAAAGACAATATTTTTGGCCAAACATGAAAACAGATGTTACGACACACGTTAACAGTTGCTTAAGATGTGCAAGGCGTAAAGCCTCCGGCGCAACGATAGCACCGTTGCAACCTCTGCCACCGGTTGACAGAGTATGGCAACGCATTGCAATGGATATAGTAGGACCAATTCAAGAAAGTGTTAAGGGATATAAATATATTCTAGTTCTATCTGATTACGCCAGTCGTTTCGTTTTTGCATTTCCAATGAAGAACCAAACAGCCCAAACAATTGCATCCATTATGGTAAATAAAGTGATAACGAAATACGGAGCACCCGAGATTGTGCTAACCGACCAAGGAACGAATTTCCTTTCAAGTCTTGTTCAAGAGATGTGTAAACTCTTTAAAATCAAGCAGATGAGAACTACCGCTTACCACCCGCAAACAGACGGACTAGTAGAAAGATTCAACAGAACCCTGTGCGATATGCTAGCTTGCTACGTAGTAGATGAACCGGAAGAGTGGGACAAATACCTACCATTTGTCACCTTAGCGTACAACACATCGCAACAAGCCACGCTAAAGGACACCCCATTTTACCTTTTCTTCGGAAGAGAACCAATTCTACCTAACGACATAAAAATAAATCGGAACTTCGAGCACGGCGAAGGCAGTAGTGGATTATACTATCAAAAATGGAGAAACGCTCAAGACCTGGCAAGAAGTCACCTCTTCAAAGCACAAACTAAACAGAAAGGATACTACGATGAAAGAGCAAAAGGAATTGCATATAAAATTGGTGACTTAGTAATGCTAAAAGCTCCACCATCAGCAGGTAAATTCATTAACAGATGGAACGGACCGTTCCGAATCACACGAAACTTCTCAGACATAACTTACGAGGTCGAAAACATTGAAAATAAAAAACAAAAAGCAACCGTTCACTCTAATCGCCTGAAACTCTATATCCCTCGAGAAAGTGTACCAAACACCACAGAAGCACTAAATCCAAACGTGAAAATCGAAAGTAAAAACAAACGAGGTCCTGGAAGACCACGTAAAAATATAACAACAGAGATTAAACCCGTAAATTTGAAAAAAGAAATGAACCCCACGAACCCTTTATCCCGGATAACAAACCAAAGAATGTCCTATGCCGAACCAAGCACCCCAACCAATTCGAGAAATGCCCGCTATAATCTTAGGAAAAGAACTAATTAAGCAAAACTAAAAAAAAAAAAAAAAAAAAAAAAAAACCTGTAGTAATAAAATTACTTTTTTTTTAAAAACAGATGGAGATAATCCTACTAGTAATTTGCGTGTTAACTACCCTTGAAACTTCCCAAACAATTTACGTGTCCGTATGCGATTGTAAGAATGTGAAAACAAGAGGCATACTGGATATAAATTCACCCTTTTATTGCGATAAAGAAAATGTCGGAACCAGGGTACATTTCCCACGTTTCCCCACTAGTTATACCTTAATGACAAAACAAAAACCCATTAGAACATGGAAAGGATGGACTTGTAAACAATGGATAAAAACAAAAAAAATTACGGGATCCTTTTGGATTGGATCATTCGACACGGTTTTCTCCCAAGAAACAAAACTGATTTCACCGTTAGAATGTTGGGAAATGGTTAACGATAAGAGATGCGGACGCAATATTATGCAGGCCACCCCAACCTCATTAAGTTTCACAGCAACCCCAACGGGAGAGGGTGCGTGGTATGCCATTAAAGAATATCGCGTCCTAAATTGCCTTGCAGAAGAGATAACATTAAGACAGGAAACCCCTGAAAGCCCAATTGAAAGCCCTTTTGGATATTTAAATGCTACCCAACAAGACGGCCAAATCATTCAAAATCATAATACAATAGTATGGGGAGATAAATCTAGTAATGTTTCCAATTCCCAAATAATCCTTAAAGGTATCGGATATCTAGAATTGACCCAAACCACAGAAATCGTAAATACCAGCAGACTCTTAGATACCAGTAGACAAATTGAAATATCATTCTTTAACACCCCTGATAATAATAATAAAGAACTAGCTCAACCCAGCTTTAAAGTAGTCGGCATCCCCCTAACCTTTTTGATATTCCCCGCCGAAACAACAAGAAAGTTATACAAAATACATAAAAACACCCTACCCTCCTGTAAAAATCAAACCAATATCGACTCATGGTCATGCAATGAGTTTGCAGAACCGAGGAATAGTAAAACGAAAAGATCCATAAAGCAAGAAGTCGAATTCCTTTTCAACGATCCACTCGAAGAAGCTGAATTGGGAAAACGACTCTACAGCATTTCTTATGCTTGGGGATGGATTCGTTTAGGCCATCCAAAAATAACAAAGGTAGAAGAAAACGGCGTAATACGCAAACAAGATTCAATCGTTTACATCAAGATAATGTACACCCAAAAACAAGTGACCACCCATAACCAATTCGACATAGACGAGAAATTACCTTATGGAACAGACTTCGAATACCTAATGGACCACACCTTACGAATCCGAAGAACCACCACGTGTCTAACGACATCGGAGACAAACACGATCATTACGGAACAGTGCGGTGAACGGACATCGCGCTGGCTATTCGATACAAAAAACCACCAGCTAATATCAATGGAAAAACACCTATGCATCACACTACGAGACGAGGACGAAGGAACCCAACGCTCCTTAATCCTGCAAAAATGCAGCAGATCTGACGATATGGACGACAACCAGCAATGGGTATTTGAAACACTGAATTCAAACCCAGAAGTATTAGAGAACTTCCCAGAAACATCCATCGACGAGCTGGAAGAAATAAGACTAGAACAGAGAAGAGCAATAGCGACAACCATTAATTCGCCGATTTTTGGAAACTTAATTAAATTCAACCACGGACATGGAAACATCATATGGGATATGATCAGCTGGGGACTACTTAAAAGCGGAAGACCACCAAATGAAAAATGTGTAACATACAACGGAACTAACACAATGATGACGCTGGAAGAATGCGACCGAGACTGGATCAAATGCCAAAGAAGCCTACAAAAATTGCTAACTAGCAATGACCCACTAGTACAAACTCAAACAACAGTCGCAAACTGCAGTAGGACATTGGAACGAGGTCAAGCGTTCGAATATTCAGCGGATTTCACAATCAGACCTTTCAATACCAACAACTGTATCAAGGCTAATACTACGATGTTAGTCTTACAGGAATGTTCAAGTACTAGCTCAGTATGGGGAACATTCGAACACACAGGACAATTTATGGCAACGGATAGAACGGGATCACACTCACCTGCCTCAGACAGAAAATGTCTGACACTGAAAATAGGAAAGTTAAGCCTAGGACATTGCCACGAAAGGAGCAAGAAACAACACTTCAGCTTCGAGTATAAAAATCCTCACCAAATAAAAACCTTGCCAGCATCAGCTATCATAGCTTTATATACGCAACAACCGTTCAACGGGAAAACTGTACCACGAATCCCACCGTTAAACAAACATGAAAATATCAACTCAGTTTTTAGAAGTGAAACGGAAGAACCCCTACAACAACAGCAAAATCAGTTGGCACATCAACCGCCAAACCGACTACGACGACAACGCATCGTCCTATTACAACGAAAATTACAACGACACTTAAACATACAACGACTAGTAAAGCTGTGCCTACAACGACGACAAAACCAACAACAACGACAAAACCATCCACAACGACGAGGCTAACAACAACGACATCAAGGTCCACATCCACCACGACAAAACCAACTGCAAAGACAACCTTACCGACGGCAAAAACCACATCGCCTTCAATAACCACACGAATGGTTACCGCAGCGACTCTCAGCATCACTATCGCAAAAAATGCTAATCCACGACCAGTAGAGGAAATCCCAGAAACAATTCCCACCTCAACGATCCCCACAACCAAAATCACAAATACACCGACTACAGAAAACACAAAACGCAGCCCCAACACCACCGAATTGGAATACCCGACACCAAGTGAAAGCGACACGACGACAACCCAAAAGCCAAGAAGCGGAATAACAAAAAGAGAAAAGGAAATGACAAACGATTCATCATCACTACGCCCTAAGGAAGATACCAAAACGGAATTATTGGTGTCCACGAATGACCTAAACGATCGGCTGAAGTACGAAATAAGTAAAATGCACGAGCAATATAAAATAAACATAGAGACGGAACACGAAAATAAATTGGCCAAAGAAATCAGAGACGTATACTGCCAATTAACAAAGATGAAAAGAACACAAGCAATTATATTGGCCCAAACGAATGGCCGTAGCAGCAGCTGCCATAGGCCTACCTACATGTTCAAGACTTTATGGTTTTGGGCAAGCCATGACGCTACAACAGTGTGAGCAAAAACGAATTCTACTATCGGCGAAAGAAACGAAATGCGGATTCCAACCGTCCTTCAAGTATGGAAAAATGAATTGCACAATTGGAACAGATGGGTGGTCTATTCACCCATACTCTGATTGTTTCTGGAAAACGCAACTAGTGAACATAAATGGATACCCGCATTCATGGGAACATAACGACACCAACGGTGATTGGGTAAAACAAGACGCAACAATCCACACACCAAATCTTGATCTAATCGCGGAATTTGACGAACTTCATCTAAACAATTTCGATTATACACTTAAAAGTCACCCAGCCCATAACGCAATGGAGATGGAACAATTAAACATACATA
>NC_081338.1:959893-1043515 GCF_022539665.2 Daphnia carinata
TGCTAAGCCTTGTGCTACAAGAAATATTTTTCAAAGTTCATTCTAACTTTGTTTTTTTCCCTCATCCGTCTGAAAATGTCTTTTGCTGTCGTTTCACCCTTTCATTTCTCTCCTCTGAACAAGTTTTGTTCTCTTTCTCTCCCTTCTTAAGCCCTCGTTCGTACACAATGAAACTAAAACAATATATATCTCCATAGCCTAGCCGCCCTTCCAATAGCGGCAAGAAATACGCCTATTTCCCCAATCTCTGGGACAAATTTGGGCTTCTGGGACAAATTTTCCTTGTTTCAAGCGAGCTGCTTTTCTTTCCCCCCCATATGTCACGCTTCTTTCTAGCGCCATTTTTTGTCTTTCCCCTATTCGTTTTCATGTGTTGGACTTCGAAATAAAGCGTCGTTTTATTTTACATTACACCATAAATAATTATTTGTCACGTTTTTGCGTAGCTTAGCACCCATAATTGAAGATGAGTTATCTAGTCGTATTGAGGATTCGAACATCAGACTCGTATCACAGCTGAGCGCTCTGTCGTCATCTATTACCGACTCTCTTACGTCTTGCGTAGGACTTAGTAATAGGAGTAATACACCCTTTAGCCCACCAAGCGCGTCTTTTTTTACCTGCTCGTGTTTCACTTGCCTTTTTACTCTATCTGTTTCCGCCCTTTGTTGGAACTCAAGTGAAAATGGACCCTGTGTATCTCTCCGTCGGTAAACTGTAACATGTATCTTCTTATTCTCCTGCCTAAATGATGCGTCGTTTTCTGAATTTTTCATTTGCATCATTGAGATTGTTCTTTCTTCTTTCCAATGACACCAGTCACTGCATAAAAATATTTACCCTTATACCAGATAAATGCGTTTTCCATGCCCGATATATGTATTTTTACTCGCTCGCTACTATCGGCAGCTGTTGAAAAGCCGACGGAAGATCGTTGACCTTTCCAATTGCCGTCATATATACTTTTCCGCTTTTGCTTATTATTTTACCTTCTTTTATATTACGCTATCTAATTTTCAGACAGGGTTGGACTATCGCGATAATAAAAAGTATCGCGATAGTATCGCAGTATCGCGATACTACCGGTACCGGTACCGCGATATTTCTTTTTTAAAAGTATCGGTACCGGTATCGGATCATAAATTTTGACTTGCGATCCCGATACTTTTAATACGTGGCGCCATCTAGGATTAAAAAGTATGACTACTTTTTCTACCATCAGATGGTTCTACTGTAACCTAAAATTTTCTTATCGTCACAGTGCGTCTTTTACTGCAGCCTATTTCGTGTGGTCACATTGTTACCGTCAATTCAGAATTTGTTCTTCTGCAAACAATTAGAATTTCAATTAGAAAGATTTTCTGTCAATTAGATATTTCCTAGATTTGGCATGCCTCCAAAAAAATCACAGTAAGTTTTTACAGATATTAGTTGACAAGATATATATCGTTTCATTTCGTGTTTTCAGGAACGTGAAACGGAACTTGCAAACGAGCGATTCTTCTGTTAAGAAAACTTGGAATTCCTCAAAGCACAAGGTTTCCATAAACAATATGAACAAAGATGCATTGCCTGCAGAAAGTAAGTTCAAATGTGTGTTCTACTGTCTTCAATAGAAATTACTATTGACCTTAGTATTGTAGGTTCACTATTGTTCGATCAGCTAATGTTTCTATCACGCCCTGCTCAACATTCCTCGATTCAGCTACCTGAATCAGCTGCCCAGTTAAATGTGTCTGATGATCGACCAGGTAAGAAAGTAAATTCTCTTCTTGTGTTATGTAAACTTGTATGAAATTATTAACTTGAAGTTTTGCTAGCCTATTCGTAGGATATTTTTAATTTTATATTGATAAACTGGTGGGATGAAATTAATTTATGTTGTTGTATAATGTATGTAGAGATATACCGAGGAGAAAATGATACTTCCATATTATGGATGACATCGAATCCGATTTTTCAGAGAGCGACGCCGAAAAGAGCATTGATCCTACATCATGCGCACTTGAAATTTCTGAGGAAGAGGAGTACCCCGAATTTTCCCCTGGAATTGAAGACGAACCTGACGACTTCATTCCAATTACTGAGGCTTTATGTGAAAAGGAAAGCGCACATGACATTTATTCTCTTCCTACCCATCGCCGATGCGCTAGCCACACCTTAAATCTCATTGCAAGTAAAGACGTTTTAAGAAATTTTGAGAAAATGTTGTTTGTGAAAGTAAAAAATGATTTGCAATAAGAAGAAACAATAAAACAAATACAAAAAATATATACTATTATTGCATTTATATTCTGTTAGTCAACTGATAAGACAAAGCGTAAGTAACAATAAAACTGAGATAGCGGAAATGTTGTTTAACGCCATCTATCGAAAAATTTTCAAACAAAATTAACAAAATTCACTCCTAGATGGCGTGAAAGAAAGTAAAAGTATCGGTATCGGTAACGCGTGCGATACTTGAAAATAGTATCGCGATACATTTTTCGAAAATTGAAGTATCGGTACCGCTATCGCGATACATTTTTCGAAAATTGAAGTATCGGTACCGCGAAACCGATACTTTTTTAAAGTATCGCTTCCAACCCTGTTTTCAGAAACCCACATGATGTTATGAAATGCTTTTTCAATCATATGAGCTGCTTCATGTTTGATGTAATGTTCACTATATATATTTCCGTCTATAGCAATGTCACCGGTTCCATTCATACTGTTGTTATGCCTTTATGGGTTACACCCGCAGGCATTTCAAACAGCTGTATGCCACTGTTCAGGGCCATCGCAGATGGGAATCCTACAATTCTCTGACACTAATTGTCAACCGATTACCCCTGATAACAAGACCGTTACAGTGAAATATGCGATTTATAGTGAAGAACGCGCCGCAGCTAAGTTTCCTAGATATATTTGCGCATGATGGAAGAATATACGGCGCATCACAATGAATTTTTTCGGTCAATTAGTGACAGTGCCGGATAAAATCTCAATTGATGCTTCACCCGCCGAGTGCAACGACATAATAAGCCATAAACTATGTGATGATAATCGTATGACTATTTCAGCCGCTAAATATGTATTTGTTCGTGAACCTGACATTTTTGGATATTGGTTACAAACAATCGATTCTGAAATTAAAATTTCTTAAAATTGTTCTCGAGAAAATCCAACTTTTTCAGCAATATGAAGACGGAGACTTTGCGACACCTATCGGAAGAGCTTAAGCTACGACTGGAAATTTGTCACACAATCATTTAACACTGATTTTGGACAAAACCTATACTCAGAAGACTAAATTGAATACCCGATTGGTAGAAGATGGAATAGGCACATGGTTCAACTAGCGGGAGACGAAAACCTTTTTGGGCTTCAAGACAATGCCAAACAACTTGATTTCCTATTGACTCCTATTCAACGCTGTGCTTCCACACAAAACGATTGCTCCAATAGGACTTCGTCGTTTGAGATCATCGGCCAATCCAAACTCACCGTTGCGACCATCATGGAAAATTTTACAACAATTTTGGAAGCTCCAACGCCACCTACCGACGAAAATTTAAAAGTGCACGCGAATATACAATATATTCGAGACCAACTTACTGATTATGAAAATCAATTGGCAAAAAAAATTAGACTAATGCAATGTGAAGCTCGCAAAGCCAAACACGAAAGGGCTGTTACAACTGCCCAATATAACGGATGGTTAGCAGCTTCGCAGTTAAATTTACCGCAGTGCACAAAATTACAAGCCTTTGGTAAAACGGCTGTACTGATTCAATGTAAGGCTTTAAATGTCACGTTTGAGACTATACTGACATCTTGCTGACCGCATCCAAAATTTCAAAATTACACGATAGATCTTGACGGATGGTAACTTGTGAAATATTCCCCTTGTTACTGGACTAACGGTTTTATTAATTTTAATGACAAACCTTATGCATATCGTAACTACACCTGGAAGCCAATCGAAGCCAATATTGTGTTACCGGAACAGACGCTTGCGCATTCTTTTCCGTATGAAAATGTTGAGTTTTTCGACTACGAACATCAAAGTAACCCGGCATATACGGACAATATGCTAAACCACATGAACATTATGGCCGATATAGCCGCCGCGATCAACGAACATCCACCACCTGAATTTACGTTCGAATGTTTTAGTGACGTCAGCTAGTGTCGAAACTTATACATCTTGGTGGAAGACTATCAAGAATTACATATATGTTACGCTTGCGGCTTCTTTACCTTCATCTGGGCCGTATGCTGTCGCCCTTCGACTACCAAAGACCAACGGCAACCGAATCTATTCCCATGCATCAACTCTGATTACGGGTCGTAATCTTACGCCGCCGGGAGTGATGTAACGAAGCTGAATACAATACTTTTAACTTCTTTCGGTTTGCTTCAGTAGTAAATACAAGTCTGGACGACACGACTGTTTGAATGTACTTATTGAAACTCACTGTATCACACTATATTTACATTGAATACACGTATATTTGATCCTATTTGACAGTAGACATTGAAACTCACTGAGTAACCACATTTTAACATTGAATACATGTATAATTTAAACTGTTTGAATGGAGATCATGAAACTGATTCTATAACACTATATTCACATTCAGCACATGTATATTGGATACTGTTTGAATGTAGATCATAAAACTCACTGTATCACACTATACTCACATAGAATACATGTATATTTGATGCCATTTGAATGTGGATATTGAAATTCCCTGTATCACACTTTTTTCACATTAAATACACGTGTATTTGATACTGTCTGAAAATAGTTCTATAACACTATTCACATTGAATTCACGTATACTTCATTCTGTTTGCATGTAGATATTGAAACTCATTGTAACACAGTATATTCACTTTGAATACATGTATATTTGATACTGTTTGAATGTAGATGCATCTGTTGAATGCATGAATCTCATTCTATAACATTATATTCACATTCAATACACGTATATTTGATCCTGTTTGGATGTAGATATTGAAACTCATTGTAACACAATATTCTCCTTAAATACATGTATACTTTGTAACGAAGTCATCAAAATACACCTTTTAATCATATTTCACCTTGATTATTTGTTTTCTTTCTTCTAAAATTATATCTTATGTTTTTTGTCCATTATCTTAAAAGGATACATCATAAATATCATAATTCAAGTGTCATTGACATTTCCTTGGATTCTATTTTGATATATTGTACTTTGCACCCTACTTGTTGTTGATTAGATGTGTTTCATGCGTAGGACATCGCGCCATACATTTCCGTGAATCTAAAATGTTGACTCGTACGACACTCAAATAACTTGTATCTAGAGTTTATCTGTCGGAAACGCTATGTTTACCTCAACCATGTAAAACCTATAAAAGAATGCCCTTTTGTTCTCCAAATTTAGTTCTAGTTCTAGCTCTACCTTCACTACAGTGCTCTTCAGTTCATCAAGTCTAGTGAGTCCAGATTGTAGCTTATTCAATAACTATAGTGAGCGCCTTTTCATTGCTTCTTGTGTCACCGACGAGCCCTGTTATCTTTAATTTTACCTGCAACTTCTGACAACCTTATTCCATCTTCGCAACAGCGTGTGACGGTAAGATCGATTTCATATGAATCTATTCTCTCTTTTTCGCTTCCCAGTTATGCCCTTTAACTGTGTATTCTTGTTTATTCATTTGGCCTATTAGAATAAAATATATTCGACATTTTGGTAACGCCTCCCTAGTTCATTCTTTTGTTATTTGTCTTAATAACTTAAAGACATTCTTCCCACAAGGAAGATGCTTTACAATTTGATACTGTTTCACGTATATTTGATACTGTTTCAATGTAGATCATAAAACTGATTCTATAACACTACATTCACATTGAATACACGTATATTTATTGCTGTTTCTATGTACAGCAACAGATAAAAGCAGCCTTGGAAACAAACTAAGGACAGAAACGAAGGAAACAAGAGAAATACTTGAGAAAACCTTAACCGAAAAAGCGGGGTTTCGGAGAAGCCTGATAGATATTATTACAAAGAATAAAAGTCTTGAAAAGGAATTACAGGAGATCAACATGCAGGCTGAAGACCGAGAGAAAAAAATTAAATATCTTGAGAACAGAATAAAAGAATATAGGAAGCAACAGGTAACATTTGCCGAAACTGAAGATTTGGACGTTTCCAACGAACCAGGAGAAATAATGAAGCTAGTGAGTGAGATAAACGACCTAATCTCGCTAACGGAAGGAGGAGACAAATCCCTCCACTACGAATTAGAATCAGAACAAATCGCCAAGCTACAGCAACTCAAAGACGACCTAAAAAACCAAATCGAGATCAAAAGCGATAACCTCCTTCAACTAGATCAGAAGTATCAGACTCTCATACAAAAAATCAAAATGGGACACACAAAGAAACTTCGAGAACTGACCGCGACACAAGAGATACAGATATCATCGATGCCACCACAACCTAACCAATCGTAAAAGCTTTAGGAGAATTATTCTCGAGAGAAGACAAAAAGTCAATTCCAATTTTTAAAGGAAAAAGTACTAATAAACTAAACAGAATGGCTGAAGGACACAGAACATGTAGCACGTAACAACGACTGGAACGACAACCAAAAAATACGATTCTTCTCCGACTGACTAAAAGGCGATGCCCTAGAATGGCACGGAAACTACGTAGAAGAGCAGGGTGACGAGCTAAATTACGACGAGTGGAAAACCGCCCTCATTGCAAGGTTCCAGGATGCATATGATTTGGCAGCACAAAGAAAAAAAATTATCGATGCTAAAACAGTAACCTAAAGAGAAATGCAAAGCCTTTATCTCAAGAATCAACAGTCTCTACGAGTCCATTGGAGGAAAAGAAGAGAAATCAGACGAAAACCAATCCATCGTCGAGGGTGGACTCATAAACACAGTCAAGAGAATGAGAGATTATACCAAAATCATAATCCTGATGCAAACCATTTTACTTGTTAAACCATTTTTAAAGTTAAGGACAGAACTTTATTTCAGAATGCACGAAGACCCTAAAGATTTCGTCCAGTTATGTAAACAACTAAGATAACGAACTTTCACAACAAAAGACAGAAATCGAATTCCTAAAACAAAAAATACGTGAACTGGGAAATACTAATAAAAATCGTGAATTATCACAGGATATCGATATAACTGTAGCAGCAGCAGATGAATACGAACAAAGATCTTCGCGATCAAACGATCGATACTGCAGACCACAAAATCCGGGAGTTCGATTTCAAGAAAGACCGAATAGCAGAGGTTCCAGTAGGGACAGAAGCTTCAATCGTAGCAGAGAAAACAGCCCATAACGCAACAACTATAATTCACCACGAAGAGAAGGTACCTATACGGGGTATAGACAATCCAATTATCCAACTTATCAACAAAGACCTCCGTACAACAACAGACCGATACACTTCAATCGACCGAACTTTCAACCACACAACAATCAACAAGTGTATCATGAAAACCAGGCCTATTCTCATCAATATCCACAGCCTCGACAAAACCAACCAAACACCCCCGACACCCTTGGGAATAGGATTATTATCTGCCACAAGTGCAATAAAAGAGGACACATTGCATGAGAATGTTGGACAGATATGGCACGTATCAACAATCCGAAACGCCGTCAAATGCAGTAAACAAAATATTCCTACCAAACAATCCCCCAACATATAATTAAGAATCAGCGATACCCATACTAATACGTATACCCATTAGAATTTTTGGAAAAGAAATTCATGCTTTAGTAGACACAGGAGCCGCAGCCAGTTTAGTTTCAGACAGCATATTATTCAACCTAAAAGCCGAGGAAACGCTTCAACAAATTGAAATTCTATTGAAAAAACACGATGCCCTATTCGCAGAAAAGGAATCAGAATTCGGTTTAGCAGCTGATGCAAACCATTCCATTAACATAGGATACAACGCCCAAAGTACTCAACGATTGCGCAAGACACCAGAAGCATTAAAACTTATTGTCAAAACAAAAATTGAAGTGCTGTTGAGTAAGAAGATTATTAGAGAAAGTCACAGCCCATTTGCAGGAGCAATTGTAATGGTACCCAAAAAAGATGGAGAAATTCGTAAGTGTATTGACTATAGGACACTAAACAAAATAACCGTAAAGACAAATACTCATTACCAAGAATTGAAGACAGCATTGATGCATTGGGCGGATCAGTTTACTTCTCAACATTGGACTTACTAGGCGACTACCGGCAAATAGAGATAGAAGAAAGCGACAAACACAAAACCGCCTTCATCTGTGAATTTGGACAATACGAATTTAATAGGATGACATTTGGATTAACAAATGCACCAAGCACTTTTCAACGAGGAATGAATAACATCTTGAAATCAGTATTGTTCAAATTCACATTGGTTTATCTGGATGACACCATAGTGTTCAGTAATAACATTACAGAACACGTGACTCATCTGAAAGCAGTGTTTAAGCTTCTTAAAGACACAGGACTCATAGGGATACATTGTCTCGAAAAAAGGAATAACACCGAGTACGAAAAAGCTGGAAGCAATCATCAAATACCCAGCTCCCAAAAATGTGAAAGAATTGAGCTCATTTTTAGGTCTGGCTAGCTATTACAGAAAATTCAACCGGGCTTTTGCTGATAAAGCCCAACCACTGACAGCGCAAACGAGAAAATCAGCTGAGTGGAAATGGGGAGAGGAACAAACTAAGGACGCCTTTGACTGTATCAAGAACTGTCTCATAACTAGACCTATCTTAGGGTATCAGATTTCACGCGCGAATTTATTATCTACACGGATGCTTCAGGATACGGAAAAGGAGCAGTCTTGGCTCAGATACAGACTCTACCTCAATCAGCGGATTCAGTAGAGTCCGACGTACAGGAACCCCGTGAATTAGACGGCGCGGAAATCGTCATAGCATATAGCTCTGAACATCTGAACGATCGCGAGGCCAAGTGGTCAACCACAGAGAAAGAGGCTTACGCAATCATCCACGCAATCGACGTGTTTAGAACATATTTATACGGACGAAGATTCACCGTATTTACCGACCATAGACCTTTAGAATGGCTGATGAGCAAGACAGAACCCGCAGGATAATTAGCTAGAGGGGCAATCAAATTACAAGAATTCGACATCGCCATTGTATACCGGCCTGGGAAGTCGCACCAAAATGCTAACACCCTCAGCCGTATTCCAGTAGTGCCAATAGCACGAGTAGAAACAAGAGCAAGGCAAAAGGAAATCCACATAAGAGAGCTTAAGTAAAAGTGAAAGGTCTTTGAAAGAAACCAGATGGATAGAAATACAGCCCGCAGATGAATATTGCCAAAAATTAATGAAGAAAATACAAGAAGATAGTCAGACATAGAGTAAATTAGATTGCAGCAGCAGATTAGAGACCAAATTTAAAGAAAAAGGTCTATTAACAGATAGGCAAGGAAAATTAGTAGTTCCCATATCGCTAATCAGAGGAATTTTACGGGAAAACCACGATCATATGTTAGCAGGACATTTAGAAATCGAAAAACAGTGGTCAGACTTCAAAACAATACTTCTTCCCACACATTCGACAAATTGTAAAAGAACACGTTAAAAATTGCCTAAAATGTGCAAAACGCAAAGGTGTGGGAGGAAGTAAATCAACATTGCAGCCTATGCCCCCCAGCCGAAAGGGTGTGTGAAAGAATAGCGATGGATATTGTGTGTCCAATTCAAGAAAGCGTAAAGGGACATAGGTATATTTTAGTCCTATCAGATTACGCCAGTCGTTTCATTTTTACAGTGCCAATGAGAGTTCAAATTGCCCTAACAATTGCTACAGTCTTGGTTAATGATATTTTACCAAATATGGATCCCCCGAAGTCTTCCTAACAGATCAAGGGACTAACTTTCTGTCGAGCCTAATCCAAGAAATTTGCAAATTATGCAAAACCAAACAAATCAGAACAACAGCATACCATCCTCAAACGGATGGATTAGTAGAGCAATTGAACAGAACCCTATGTGACATGTTAGCTCGTTATGTGACGGATGAACCCGAAAATTGGGACAAATATTTTCCATTCGTCACATTCGCTTACAACACATCGAAGCAATCCGCACTACAAAAAAGCCCATTCTTCCTATTTTTCGGGAGATAACCAATACTCCCCAATGACATCAAAATAGATAGACGGTACGGAACATCTGAAGACACGAGTGAAATGTACTCACATCAATGGAAGAAAGCTCAGCAACTAGAGAAGAAACACCTATTTTGGGCTCAGACAAAAAAAAAAGACATTACGACGAAGCAATCAAATACAACATCGGTGACTTCGTGCTACTGTAGGCCCCACCAATTGCCGGTAAATTTATCAACAGATGGAATGGAACATTCAAAATCACCAAAAGTTTCTCAGATCTCACTTACGAGATTCAACACGCCAACAATGAAAAACTAAAATCCGTAGTGCACGTCAACCACCTAAAGCTTTACGTCCCAGGAGACCGAGGAACAGAAGGAACATCATACGCCACAAACCAACCGAAAAATGAAACAGTACGGCGAGGACCAGGAAGGCCAAGAAAACACTTCAGTAACAACCAAGGACAGCTTACTCCTAAAACGCGTATACTTCGAGCAACAGAAGAGGAGTCTTACATGATCATGACACCAGATATTCCCTTTCCCATACCAAATAAACCTGCATACCCTAGAATCCACGATCCAACTTACGGCAACGCCAGGGAGTATCAAGATTCTAAAAACCGCCAAATTTTCTTTTTCACAGATGGAACTGATACTATTATTCATCCACTTACTCACCCTCATTCCATCCACGTATCCCATTTATTCGACCGTATTCGACTGTAACAACGTAAAGATCAGAGGAATTTTAGATATAGAAGCGCCATATTACTGCAACAACAAGGAAACCGATACAGCACACTTACCCAGAATACCCACTTTGTACACTTTATAAACGACGCAGAAACCGGCAGCTTCTTGGAAAGGTTGGACCTGCAGACAATGGATAATAACGAAGAAAATAACAGGATCATTTTGGATCGGATCGTTCGACACAGTATATTAGCAAGAAACAAAGTTAATAACCCCAATGGAATGCTGGAAAATGCTAAACGACAAGTAGTGTGGCAATAACAACATGCACACCGGACCATCGGGACTAAGTTTCACAGCCACCCCGACAGGCAAAGGGAAATGTATGCCATAAAAGAATACCATACCCTCAACTGTGTAGCAGAACAAATCAGGCTACGACAGGAAAAACCAGACGATCCAATTGAAAGCCCTTTTGGACCGTTGAATACCATCCAGCAAGAAGGGCACTTCATCCAAAATCAGAATACAATTGTGTGAGGAGATAGAACAACCAACAATTGGTACACACAAACGTTGTTTAAAGGAAACGGATACTTAGAACTTCCAAAAATGCCGGAACACGATAACCGCAGCCGTCTATACGACACAAATCGACAGATCGAGATCTCGTTCCTTAACAAACCAGATCGAGACATCACACCACAAGGATACAAAGTTGTGGGTATACCACTCACATACCTAATTTTTCCAACGGAAATTACAAGGAAACTGTAGAGGTGTTCGAAACGACTATAAGTACATGCCTACAGAATACCCACCTGGATACTCACCATCAGACAGTTCAACACAAACACCTGTATCAAAGCCAACACGACAATGCTAGTCCTCCAGGAATGCGCTAACACCAGCTCAATCTGGGGCACATTCAAGCACACAGGACAGCTCATGGCAATAGATAGAACTGGATTAAATTCACCTGCATCAGACAGGAAGTGTCTAACACAGAGAGTAGGACGAGTGAGCCTGGGGCATTGTCATGGCTCCAGCCAAAAACAAGACTTTAGCTTCGAATATCGCAATCCACACCAGCCAAAACGCTTTCAGCGGCAGCCATCATAGCACTACAAACTCAACAGTCATTGGACGGGGAAACACTCCCATCTTTTCCGTCACAATGAAAAGAGTAATCAACAACCAAACAGAAAAATCCACAACAACGACAAGCGCTAAAACAACTACGAAGCCCACAATAAAAAACAACATTGGGAACAACGACAAAAACAACGGTAAAAACATAACAGCCAACAAACCGACCATAACACATAAAGTTACAACTAAACCCAGCATGACATCAACCTCAACAAATCCCCGCTCAATTACAAAGCCAATAATCACGTCAACAAGCACTAAACCAATCACTACTACTAGATCTACGACAACTGTTAAAGTAACTTCAACTTCAACAACCACTACAACTACTAAGCCTACGTCAACGACAACAACGCCCACTACGACAAGATCCACAACAACAATACGACGACGACGCGCCAACCCATCTCAACTACGCAAAGTACGACAACCGTGAAAGAAAGTCCGACGACCCCACGATCGTCAACACAGACAGCCAGAATGACCCCATTAACTACAACAGAAACAACGTCTACAACAGAAGAAAATCAAATTCAGGCCATCGAGGAAAACAATATTCAAAGAGTCCCTGTTAATGGATCAGAAAACTGAAGATTTAGTAATTAATGAAAATTTGGAGAGCGGTCTACCCAAAAACATAGATGAATTCAACGACAAGATTAAATACGAAATAAATAAAATGCACAACCAATATAAAATCAGCATTGAAACAGAACACGAGAACAAACTCGCAAAAGAAATTCGGGACTTCTATTGTAAACTATCAGCAATCAAAACAACAAACTGTTATTTTAGCTCAAACAAACGGAATTTTGGCTACATCAGCAGTAGGTTTACCAATCTGCACGAGACTGCAAGGCTTCGGTTAAGCAATAAAACTTCAACAATGTGGGGTAAAAAGAATTTTTGTATCAGAAATGAAACGAAATGTGGATTTCAACCGTTCTTTACTTACGAAGGAAAGAACTGTACGATCGGAACAGATGGGTGGTCAATTCACCCATACTCCGATTGTTTTTGGAAAACCTGTAAGTAAATTTAAATGGAAATCCACACACCTGGGAACACAACTCTACAGCAGGAGATTGGATACGCCAAAAACCTAGCATTCACATGCCTAATTGAGATCTCATGACAGAATTTGAAGAACTCCATCTTAATGATTTCGACTTCTCACCGAAAAGTCATCCAGCACACGAAACAATGGAGCATGGAACAACAAACAATGGAATGACCTAGTAGGCAGAATGCAAGAAGGAAATTCCAATTCTGTTGGAGATATTGTGATGTCAGAACAACAAGATAATCAAATAGGCCACATATTCTCATGGTTTGACAAATTGAGAATAATAGGTCTAACGGCAATTGGATTCGTGCTATTCCTCGTATGCTTACGGATCTTCATCGTTTGCAACCCTTTCTCGAAGATCAAAGAACGTATCCGCAAAAGCCGAAAGTCTACGAGACGATACGACGATAGCATAGAGGAAGAACATGAACTCACCTCAATGATACCGACACGTAAACCAACATATCATAAGACATGGTATTGAACAACCATTCATAAGAACGTCCGCTCCTACGCCACTAACAGCAGAAAGACATGGTCAAATACGCCCTCCACGACCAAGCGCACCAAATCCAGTAATCTACCCATCTATCGAAGAAACTGAACCATCCAAACGATGTACAGGAAAACACAATACATGCACTTACGTCGTCGGGTATGGCATGGTCTGGGAAGATCTATGTCGTTGCATACCAGAAACAGACAATACTCCTAAGTTCACCAAGAAATAAAGCCCCCAAATCACACTCACTAAAAAAATAAAAAATAAAAAAAATAAATTTTCTACTCACCCCAGCTTAAAGCTACAATTTGAAAATTTTTCAATTTGAAACTTCAGCAATTAACTTGGTTATCCATTAGTTCTATCAAAAGGAAAAAAAAACGAACCAACCAACCAAATAAATTCAGATGAAAACCTTGTATTAAAAAATAACACAAAAAATTACAAAAGTAAACAACAGAAACCAAATCAGATAACAAAAACAAAAACGCAGAAAAGATAGCTGTCCGGAGAATCACGCTCAGGAAGAGGGTCACCATGGAGGGGATATTGTACCTACTACCTAATAGACCTAATATTAATCATTAATCCGTGGGCGCATTCACATTTAGAATCAATTTCATGATCTACATTGAAACACTATGAAATATACGGGTATTCAATGTGAATATAGTGTTATAGAATCAGTTTCATGATCTACTTTCAAACAGTATCAAATATACGCGTATTCAATGTGAATTTAGTGTTATAGAATCAGTTTCAATAACTACAATCAAACAGTATTAAATATGCTTGTATTAAATGTGAATATGCTGTGATATAGTGAGGTTCAATATATACATTGAAACAACATGAAATATACGTGTATTCAATGTGAATATGGTGTTATAGTATCAGTTTCGTGATCTACATTCAAACAGCATCAAATATACGTGTATTCAATGTGAATATAGTGTTACAGAATCAGTTTCATGGTCTATTTCAAACAGTATCAAATATACGTGTATACAAGCTGAATATAGTGTTATAGAATCAGTTTCATAATCTACATTCATGCAGTATCAAAAACGTTTATTCAATGTGGATATAGTATGATACAGTGAGTTTCAATATCTAGATTCATACAGTATCAAATATACTTGTATTCAATGTGTATATAGTGTGATACAGTGAGTTTCAACATCTACATTCAAACAGCATCAAATATACGTGTATTCGATGTGAATTTAGTGTTATAGAATCAGTTTCAATAACTCCATTCAAACAGTATAAAATATACGTGTATTCAATTTGAATATACTGTTATAGAAACAGTTTCATGATCTACATTCAAACAGTATCAAATATACGTGTATTCAATGTGAATATAGTGTTATAGAATCAGTTTCATGATACGCGTATTCAATGTGAATATTGTGAGATACAGTGAGTTTCACTTTCTACATTCAAACAGTACCAATGTGAATATAGTGTTATAGAATCAATTTCATGATCTCCATTCAAACAGTATAAATTATACATGTATTCAATGTGAATATAGTGTGATACAGTGAGTTTCAATATCTACATTCAAACAGCATGAAATATACGTGTATTCAATGTAAATATAGTGTTATAGAATGAGTTTCAATGAACTACATTCAAACAGTATCAAATATACGTGTATTCAATGTGAATATAGTGTGATACAGTGAGTTTCAATATCTGCATTCAAACAGCTCGAAATATACGAGTGTTCAATGTGACTATAGTGTTATAGAATCCGTTTCATGATCTACATTCAAACAGTATCAAATATAAGCGTATTCAATGTGAATATAGTGTGATACAGTGAGTTTTAATATCTACATTTAAACAGATTCAAATTTACGTGTATTCAATGTGAATATAGTGTGATACAGTGAGTTTCAATATCTTCATTCAAACAGTATCAAAGATAGGTGTATTCAATGTGACTATAGTGTGATACAGTTAGTTTCATGATCTACATTCAAACTGTATCAAATATATGTGTTTTCAATGTGAATATAGTGTTATGGAATCAGTTTCATTATCTACATTCAAACAGTATCAAATATACGTGTATTCAATATGAATATAGTGTTGTAGAATCCGTTACATGATCTACATTCAATCAGTATCAAATATACTGTAGCGCCAATGGACTTTGTTATTATTATACCATTAGCATTTGTCGCTCTGACCAGATGTCGGGAGCTTTAAAAGCCCGACTGACAAGTCAGAGGTAGTATTAATCATTCAGTGAGTAGCCAAGCTGTTGTGTTGTGTTCTTCGAGGAGTCAATCTGTAGCCTGTCGTCTAGTGTGTTTTGGTGTACTGCATCTTGTCTACATGTCAATACAAGCTTTAACCCAGTGAAGCTGTTACATGGTGGAGATGCTCCGGCGTTCTTAACTGGTCAACTGCACGTTTAACTCAGGTAGGCGTTTGTTGTGAGGGGTCTCTGGAAGTCGAACTCAGCAATTTATTGTTGGGCACGAGGCCACAACAACGGTCTCATAGAACGTGTGATTGACAGTGGGTCGCTGTGGGTCCTCGTTTTGATGTCACACGGGAGAGGTGTGATTCCAGACGCTGAGGAAAGGAGTCGTGGGCGAGCAGCTGAAGAGGCGGCGAAGGAGATTCAGACCTATTACACGGGTTTGAGGCCAGCGACACCTCTAGGTGCAGTGGCGCGAGCTCCGACGAGATTACAGGAGGCAGTTGCAACATCAATGCGGTCTAAGGGGCGATCAAGAGGCCCCCCCGGTGAGGTGAGTGAGCTCACTTTCGGGCAGAGAGGTACGTGTGTGGCCGAAGAGGCATCCCAACAAGGAAGTATCCCAGATTTTACGCAGTTTGAGTTGGATTCCGAACAACAGGGTGAAGAATTCGTGGGGGCCCAGAGTCACCAGGTTTCGGAGAGGCAAGAAACCAGGTGTGCTGCGGAAAAAGGGGGATACGAGCCGACGGTGGCATACGAGCATCGTGAGTGTGCCCGAGGTGTTGGGATCGAGGGCGACACACGAACCGGAGCGGGAGAAGAGGAGCGACAGGAAGAGCGGATTGTCAACCGAGACCGGAAATTGCATACGCGACGACCGGAGGTGGACGACGCTGCGTCGCACATCCCGCAAGTAGCAGGACCCGTAAGCCAGGAAAGGATCAAAATACAAGCTATTCCGGCGTAAAGCAGGCGTCGGAGGGTGGAAGCCGTTAGCAGCGATCAAGGGTGGCGAGCAAGGCAGACTATTGCGACGAATTCGCTCGCGACGCAAGAGACGGTGACCGAAAACCAGGAAGGGGCGCGTCCAGTGTCAGTGCAAGCGGAAGGCGCTGGTGACAGGAGAAGCACGGTTGGCGTAGAGCCGACGCCACTGGTATCACCGAGAGATCGTCAGGTGCTGATAGTGAGCAGCTGTCGAGAGAGGAACACGACGCGGCGGAAGAGCGAAGAGCGGACTTTGAAAGAAGAAGCCCGCGAGAAGGCCTACGACCTAGGGCGTCTAGCACGCCGCACGCCGCACGCAGCGGTGTTGGTCAGGCCAGAAAGAAGCGGATTGAGTGTCGGGGATTCACCAAGGTGGCAGTCCATAGCCCAGGAAGAGGAACTAGTTTGGGATCCTTTCCTGGCAGGAGAGGAGGACATGGCGGAAAGGCCGATCTTCTAGTATAAGGAGCCGGAGAAATTCCGCGGCACGGCGAAGGAAAATGCTGTGGAGTGGATTGATCGATTTGAAAGGATCGGTAGCCACAACAGATGGACAAATAATGACTTGGCCAGAGCGATAGACGTGTCGCTCGAGGGAGCGGTCTACAATTGGATTCAAGGCCTTGAGGCTCGGAACGCGCGTCCGGGGCACTGGGAAAACCGAAGAGAGAGATTCGTGGGAGAGCAAGGGCAGCCAGCGCGCGAGAGGGAAGTACCTGGGCTCAAGTCGTTGTTTTTGAAGCAGTATGTTGCGGTAAACTTGAAGCGACAAATTCTGAGAGGAAGCTGCGGATGAGAGTCCAGGGGAAAGATGAAGACATAACAGAGTACTACCACGACGTTATGGATTTGTGGCGTATCGTGCAATATGGCGGAAGAAGTTTGCATCGACCACCTGTTCACGGGGTTAAGCCCAGTAACTTACGAAAGACTCTATGTGCTCGGAATCACGACCTGCGAGGAGTTTCTGGAAAAAGCAAGACTCCATGCAGATGCTGTGAAAACGGCCTACGAAAGAGGCTATGAAGATGCGCGCCGGGAAAACGAGAAAGCTCCCATCGGGGGAGTAGGCTTTGACAAGATGCAAGAGCTCCAGCGGCAGATACAGGAGCTGTGCGATGAACTGGCGAAGGCGAGAGGGCCGTCGGGAAAGAAAAGCATCAACGGCGAAAAAAATTAAAATAACCGGAAGCCGAAGAAGAAGAACCCATTCCGATGTTATAAGTACGATGAAGAAGGGCATATCGCAAGGAATTGTCCAAAGGAAAATAAGCGAGACGGCACGCCAAAGCCTACAAAGCCTACAAAGCCGCCGCCAGGGGGCGGAGCCAAAAGCAGCCTGTGCTGTGATTGGCGGAGAGCAGAGCCAATCAATGGAGCGGCCAATGGCGGCGATCAGCAGCCCACTGAAGAAATTTGGATTGGTGGATGCCCCGTTGAAGCTTTAGTGGACACGGGAGCGGTAATTTGTGTAATTACGCCGTCATTAACAAGCAAATTGAAGCTTAAAATTACCCCATGGGATGGACCCAAGGTGGTGACAGCTGATGGACAACCGATGCAACCAAGAGGGAAAGTTGCCCTGACGTTGAGAAATAAGAACACGTCGGTGGAAGGGGAAGCTGTCGTGCTGAAAACTTTTAGACCCGACTTCATATTGGGAAGGAATTTGCTGAAGCTCTTTAAGGAATTGAAGATCTGCTTTAGCAGCCCTCCGAGTGGAGCGTGGGGCGATCGACATTGGAGCAGCCGGAGGAAGAGATGCCTTAAGGAAAGTGACCGCAACAGTGCGTGTCATGGTGCCGAAAAGGAGTGCCGGTGAAGGTGTCTATTCCGGAGGGGGGAAGTAAGGACGCAATTATGCTCTTCCGCCCGGCGAAAAAGCTTCTCGAGAAAAGTGGCCTTTCAGTGGATCACGCGTTGATTGACTGTACCAAGTCGGATGCAGTGGTTCACGTGATGAACGTCGATCACACAGATCATGTGATTGTGTAAGGGACATCGCTTGGGCAATTGGTGGCTGTCGACCAGAGCAGCGGTTTTCCACTGGAAATGGAAGATGGACGTGCATCCGGAAAGAGCAGTGAACGGCCTGGAAAGCGAGACCCGGCTATGTTCGATGAATGTGTGGCGAAGACACTGACAGGAGAAGATCGCGTAGACCTCATTTCGCTTCTGATGAATTTCCAAGATGTGTTCGCTGAAGGCAGCGATTGTCTAGGGCACTGTACTGTCCTGGAGCATGCGATACCTACGCGGGATGCGGCGCCGATCAAGTAGTTACCAAGGCGACGCGCCTGGCAGGAACGGGAGCTCATTAAGGCGAAGATAGACAAGATGCTGCGGCAGGGGGTTATCGAACCTGTGCAGAGCCCCTGGTCATCGCCAATAATCCTTGTGAAGAAAAAGGATGGGAAGTGGCGATTCTGCATCGATTACAGACGTCTAAATGATGTAACAACGAAGGACGTCTATCCACTTCCGCGCATCGACGATGCATTATCGAAGATAGAGGGAGCGACGCTTTTCAGTGTTGTAGTCCTTCAGAGCGGGTACTGCCAGGCGCCAGTCGCTGAAGCGGACAAGCCGAAGACAGCGTTTGTAACGCCTGACGGCCTCTACCAGTTCCGAGTAATGCCGTTTGGAGTGTGTTCAGCACCGAGCACATTCCAGCGGCTCATGGATATGGTGTTGGCAGGGCTCAAGTGAACCGATTGCCTAGTGTACATGGATGATGTAGTCATCTTCGGGAGGGATGCAGAGGAGCATCTGGAGAGGCTCGGAAAGGTCTTGTCGTGCTTCCGGAGGGCCAACTTAAAGCTGAAAATTGAAAAATGTGTCTTCGGAAATGAGCGGGTCGGATGTTGGTCCACGTCGTGAGCCGAGCTGGGATTGAACCAGATCCAGACCACTGCAAAGCAATCGAAAAGTTCCCTGGCCCAAACCTCAATGCTAGTGAAACAGTAAAGAGGAAGTGGGTGAAGAGCTTTGTAGGCCTTTGCTCTTTCTACCGCAAGTTTGTGCCGAACTTCGCCAAGACGGCGTATCCACTCACGGTAATGGAGGGAAAATGAATGTTCCGGTGGGGAGAACCAGAGCGGAGTAGCTTCGCAGAATTGAAGGCGGCGCTGGTAAAGGCAGCTTGGCTTGCGCATCCAGATTATACGAGAACTTTTGAGGTACACCCGGACGCCTGCGACTACGGAATAGGCTCAGCGTTGATGCAAGACAGGGATGGACATGCCATGCCCATTTGTTTTGTGAGCCGAGTGTTAAACAAGTCCAAGAGGAAGTATTCAATCCCCGTAAAGGAGTGCCTGGCCATTGTATGGGTCATGAAAAAGTTTCGCCCATACATCTGGGGAACGAAGGTGGTGGTGAGGAGCTAGAGTTGGTGCATTCAAGGCTCGAATCTTTCGACAAAGAGAGCGTGGAAGTAGCGCATCGTCTTCAGGAGCAAGCAACACTTCTGAATGTCATTTTGGGACACCTGGCGGAACATGAAGCACAGATTAACAGCTTGATAGCGGCGTCGGGACAGATGCGCCGCGAACAAGCTCAGTTGAGAAAGACCTTCAATGAGAGCTGGACACACCTGGCGAGAGAATTGCTTTATCTCCAAAAAGTGGCGAGGTCGATTGAGAAAGCTAACCGCGCACTGGATTGGACGGCGGAAGTCCTGCATGGATGGCAGACGGGGCTGGCGGACGCAGCAATACGGAAGCTGTCACCCCCTGATGTGCCCCCCGAATGTACTGACTCAAGCGTTGGAGTCGGTTCAACAGGCGTTACCACAAGGATGGGGGCTGACACCGGCCCTTCAAGGGGGTAATGGCTGGAGGGCCTACCAAGAAGCTAGAGTGGAGGCGGCACTGGCAAACGGCAACATCCGATTGTTTATTCATTTACCGGTGTTTGAATTTAATTATGCTTTGCATTTACAGTGTTTTCCCGATGCCAGTGGCTACCACATCACTTCCCCGTAAAGGGGAATCGATGTCCCACTCCTACGCTGGATTGGCTCCGTATCTGGAAGTGTCGCCGGATCGCCAACTGTTTGTGGAGTTCAACGCCGATGAAGCACGTAAATGCGCGCCATTCATGGGCAGTGTGTGCCCTTTCCTGAAGCTCATTGACCGAAAAGGAAGAATGAAGAGCTGTACGGCGGCTGTGTTTCTGCAGGAGCAGGGAGCCGTTCAAAAGATTTGCCGTCTGGACAGTAAAAAGTGGCCCGGCATAGATCTGTTTTATGTCGGCGGACGAAAGTGGTGCTACGCTGGGAAAGACAATGTGACTATAGTGCTCCAGTGCCCTGGTAAAAGGATCGGCGGAATAGGTTTGCCACAAGTTCTGCCATCAGCGGGAGTGATAAAAATCCCAAGACGTTGTTCGGCAACCTCAGATGACTGGGTTCTGCAAGCGAGCTTTCGACAGATGCTGCCAATGAACGTCACAAGCGTCATTGACGAAGAAGCGGCCGGGATGCTGAGCAGCTTGCTGGTGCCGGTGATGGAGCAACCGCAACCGGTGGTAAAGAGCCCAATATTGGAGGATTCACCAGCAGCGCTTCGCCCACCAATGCGGATAGACAGAGCGGGGGCGAGTTCGCATCTGAAAGCGGTCGAAAGCCTACGCCGACAATGGGAGGAAGAGGAGAACGTCAAGCGGTACCCATTTGAGTGGGTTATTGGATTTCTGTTCCCAGTGCCTCTGGTTATTTATCTGATGTTTGAATATCGGAGGTTGAGGAACCATGTCGATATCCTGTTATTGGCTCGCGTCACTGAAGTGCGAGAGCCCAAAAACGGGGACAAATCCGATTCCAGCACGGTGGCGGGTACCTCGTCACCGAACATGCAATAGCCTTATTAAATGTAGGCGCTTTGGCCAGCTGAATGTTGGCCAAACCAGTAGAAGTTAAATGTGTAGTTTTGTACCCTTTCCTTTATGGGGTTGTCAACATTTCAGGCGCCCCATGCTTTTAGGTAGGAGGGAGGATGTAGCGCCAATGGACTTTGTCGCCCATCGCGCGATGATAGGCGATCCGCAAGTCAACCATTGGCCAGCATTTGTCGCTCTGACCAGATGTCGGGAGCTTTAAAAGGCCGACTGACAAGTCAGAGGTAGTAGTAGCCATTCAGTGAGTAGCCAAGCTGTTGTGTTGTGTTCGTCGAGGAGTCAATCTGTACCCTGTCGTCTAGTGTGTTTTGGTGTACTGCATCTTGTCTACGTGTCAATAAAAGCTTTAACCCAATGAAGCTGTTACAATACGTGTATTCAATGTGAATATAGTGTTATAGAGTCAGTTTTATGATCTACATTCAAACAGTAAAAAATATACGTGTATTCAATGTTAATATAGTGTGACACAGTGAGTTTCGATATCTACATTCAAACAGCATCAAATACACGTGTGTTCAATGTGAATATAGTGTGATACAGTTATGTAGAGCATTCTTCTGTGGAGATGAATAACTTTACTTATTAAGACAAATAGTAAAAAAATGAACTAGGGAGGCGTTACTACAACGTCGAATATATTTTTTTTTAATAGGCCAAATGAATAACAAAGGAATACACAGTTATAAGGCATAAATGGGAAACAGAAATACAAAATGGAGTTATGCGAATTTAGTCTTACCATCACCGCCGTGGCGAAGATGGAATAGAGATGTCAAATGTTGTACGAAAAGAATAAAGAAAACAGGGCTTGTCGGTCGCACAAGAAGCGATGAGAAGTACTCACAATAGTTATTGAATAAGATATAAATTATAACACTAGACTTAAACACTTAAACTCACTAGATTGGATGAATTAAACAGCACTTGTAGATAAAATAGCACTAGAATAAGAACTAGGACTGGAACTGGAACAAGAGCAGGAACAAGAACGAGAGAGAACTGAGAAATTTAACTGAATTTTGGGGAAGAAAAAGGGATCCTTTTATAGGTTTACACGATTGAGGGGGACATAGCATTTCCGACAGATGACTCCGGAAATAAGTGGAGAACGTCGCACGCGTCCGACATTTCGCATTCACGGAAATGTATGGCGCGATGTCCTACGTATGGAACATGTCCAATCAGCGACAAGTAGGATGTAAGTATAATATAAAAATGGAATTCAAGGAAATGTTAATGACACTTGAATTATTATATTTATAATATATCTTTTAAAGATAATGAATAACATACATAATCTATAATTTTGATATAAAGAAAAAAACAATGAAGATAAAATATGATTAAAAGCTGTATTTTGATGACTTCGTTACATCACTCCCTGCGGTGCGAGATTACGTCCCGTAATCAGACTTGATAAGAGAAATCCGGTTCCGGTTCTTGAACTGGGTGACAGCATAACTTGCTGACGAGTCCGAAAAATCCACAGCCATAACAGATGCGTAAGAAAAGTAGACTAAGGAGGCAGAGTACACCAATGAAGAAATACTTTTTAATAGTTTCCCACCAGCTAGTATAAGTGGTCACTTCAGATGCTGATAACAAAACGTTGGTGACGCTTGGTCGATTATTGGCTGAAAACTCACTCGGCGAATGTTCATTTATAGCTGCAGCAATAACAGCCATTATACTCATATGGTCCATAATAGTTTCACTATACGCAGGGTTACTTTTATGTTCGTAGTAAAAAAATTTCATATCTTCATACCGAAAATAATGTGCAAGAGTTTGTACCGGTAATACGATACTTGCGTTCACGGGCTTCCAAGTGTTATTGTGAAACATATAAGGAATGTCATTGAAGTTCACGAACCCATTGGCCCAGTAACACGGCGAATATTTAACGAGTTCCCAACCGTCCAGGTTAATTGTATAATTTTTAAATTTTGGTTGCGGTCCGCAAGATGTTATGACGGTTTCGAAGGTCATATTTAAAGGTTTGCACGAGATGGCAAGGGCGGTTTTTCCAAAGGCTTGTAATTTTGTGTACTTGGGTAAATCTAGATGTGAAGCAGCTAACCAACCATTATACTGTGCCGCAATAATTGCTCTTACATGCTTGGCATTTCTTGAATCACATTGTAAGATTTGAATTAATCGTGATAATTCATTTTCATGATCCGTAAGTTGATCACGAACATATTGTAAAGTAGCGGAATTGTCCTAATTTTGAGCGGAAGGTGGAGTGAGGTCCGCGAATGTTATTGTTGAAAAATTTTCCATGATAGCCGCCGTTGTAACGAAGAGTTTTGATTGGCCGACAATATTAAAGGCATCAGATTTCTTGAACAGGAATTTTGAATGGGAATACAACGCGGTTGAAAAGATAAATGGAAATCCAATTGTTTTTTGTCATCTTGAAGGCGAAAAATTTTGTCATTTCCCGTTTTTCGTATTAATTTTCCAATTCCAGATTCGATGAGATGAGCTTTTGGTTCACATCGTTGAGTATAGGTTTTGTCCCAAACCAATGTTAAATGATTATGCGACAAATAACCGGTTGATGAAGAAGCAACACCAATCGGTGTGGAAAAATTGGTATCTTCCACATCTTGGTACAGACGAATTTTCTCGAGCACACAATTAATAATTTCCACATCGATCGTTTGTAACCAATGACCGAAAATTTCAGGTTCACGGTCAAATATATATTTATTTTCCGCAGCAGTCATTTTTTTTCATCGTCACATCGAAGACTGTTAATCATGTCATTGCACTCATTTGGTGTAGTGTCAAGCGGAATTTTATCGGGCACAACCACCAATTGTCCAAAAAAGTTCATGGCGACATGTCGAATTCGTTTCCACTTCGCACAAATATATCCTGGAAATTGAACTGCTGCACGAACTTCACTGAACACTGAATATTGTACGTCAACGGAGTGTTTATCGCTTATTTCCGGATGACAATCGGCATCCGAAAATTGAGTTATTCCCATTTTCGTCGATTCAGTACAATCGCATACGGTGGCTTCAAAGGCTCGAACGTTAAGTCCATAAAGACATAGCAGTAAAACAATTGGAAAAAGCGACATTTCTACATAGGTCACAAATATAAAAAAAAGAAAAAAAACAATACTTAAGAAAAATTTAAACAGAACAGTGTCCAAAAATATTCTACATCGACATTGTTTTTTGTTTTTTTTAATATTTTTGATTATACATATATATTTGAAATAAAATAAAAGGCAAAGAAAGGAGAGAAAAGAAAGTAAAAGTGAAAAATTTTGCCGTCGGCCATCAAAAGGTCAACGATTTCCCGTCGGCTTTTCACTAGCTACGCTACAGCAAAAGATAGGAGAATAAAGAGTATCGCATTATAACTGTGTTTTCGGGCATAAGGAAAAATTATTTTTAATCGAAAAGGATATCGTTTGAAAGAGGAGAAGATGCTCGTATTTATCAAAAAGAAATAATAGAAAAAGATTGATTTGTTTAATTATGTGGAGAAGATAAGAAACGTTTAAAATTTTACGGCGGAAAAGGTCCGTGCGCGGAAGGTCAAACTCAGATTTCGTTTTTTTTTCTAAGTCCAACGCAGGGAAAAGGGCTAGAAACGGAGGGAAAAGAAAGTGAAATATGAACAGGTGGGCGGGGCTAACGCGGCTTGAGGGGAACAAGGAATTTTCAGCGTACGAATGCAAGTGGATGGCAAGGCTTGTTAGTCGCCCTCCGGCAAAAAGAAGGAGCAAGAATGTTTTTCTCCACTTGGTTCGAAGTGTTGGAACGCTTCAACATTGAAGCAAAGAAGGTGAAAGGAAGTGTGAAAGAGAGTTGATAAAACTCAACGAAAGAAAATATATTTCTTAGCTCGCTGCAAAGTGTAGGGGCAGTTTCAGTGTGGAAGAAGAAAGAAAGGTGAAAGAAGTGTGAAAAGGACCTGATTAAAGTTAATGAAAGAAAATATATATTCCCTCACTTGCGAAGTGCGAGTGTAGCTACAGTGTTCAACAGGAAAGAAAAGTGAAAAGAAGTGGGGAAAACGAGAGACGCGGACAAAAATCTGGGCGTTGGCTACATCTAATAAGGAGACATATAGAAAAAGTTACTTGGAGGTGTAGGGAAAAGAAGTTTTGTGTGTGAAAAATACTTTTGTGCGTTTAGAAGAAAAGTTTTGTTTCTACAACATTGATTTTGTTTCTACAACGTTGAACAGGACTACAAAAAAAACAAAAAATGCAGATAAATGAAAAAGAATACTCTACAAAATAATAATCTAATCTGATGGATTCAGAAATCTTGGTCCGTGAGGGCGCCTTCTCAGCCGTTCGCAGGTAGGGCACACGTCCTGCAACCACCATTTACATAAAACCCACTTTTGTGGTGGGGGCATTCGGTTTTGTGGGTCAAGCTCAAGAATTTCCTGAAGCTTTTCCACAGATCGTTTCAAATTTTTCTCATTTAGAGCTTTGTTAAGCTCCAACTTCAAGATTCCCGTGCGAACATTTAGTTCGCGTTGATAGAGGGCGTGTCGGGTCGGCCAGGCGGGGTAAGGGAAAGAATAAACAGGTTCCGGAAGGAGTGTAGCAATTGGTCTGGGTCGCACAGGGTTGGTTTGCGCCTGGGGTGGAACCGGGTTGGGTTGCACCTGGGGTGGAACCGGTGGAGTGAGAAGGTGTCCTGATGGCCCCGTTTCCGGCTCACCCGAATGTTGTGGCCTAAGCCGCCAAGAACTGTCCGAACTATGTCGACGAGTGGTGTAAGGTGACAGCCGATATCCTCCATTGGTGTCCTTAGGCATTTTCGGGAAAAACTTTTGCTGGTGTAAAACGAGTTCACAAACAGCGAGGAAAGATTGATTCCTTCCATCCAACAGCGCCGAATATATAACAGGATAGTGTTGTCGTCAACTATCTTGAGAGAACTTCTCGGAATTGAGAATCATTTCCATTTCTTCTTCAATAATGACACGTTTAATGGCTGTCTTAATTGTTTTCTTCCCGATGTTGTAAGCAATTTTTTTCTTTTGATTTGAATCCATTTTTCCTTTTTTTATGCGAGGCGAGAGAAGATGTAACCGTATAGGGCAACAGCCAGAAGGAACAGATTACCAATTCCACGAAATACAACACACACGCAAAATTTCATATATATCGAACATACATATATATCAGAAATAACAAATGGCATAACCTAAACATAACTAGAGGAAATGGAATAGGTTAACATCGAAGTATATATACTGTATATATATATATATATAATATTGGGACGTATGTATATATATGGGTTTCTGTATTCACATCTCTTGTCGTCGTTTTCTTATCCGATTTTATTACAGTAGTGTAATACTACTCTTCATTTGGCTATATTTGAATTCTAATTTTATTCATTAGATTTTTTTCTTCAAGTCTTTATTAATCGCGTATTATAAAAGAGAAGAAAACTTTCTTATTATTGCGATAATGTAATAACAAACTTAACCAAAAAAAATTATACCAATTTCGAAAAACTAAATGGTAACTATATTGCTTGTCAGACAAGCGAATACAAGAGATGCCATAACATATAAGTTGAACAAGGATAACAAGAATACAAACATGAATATAAGAGAATATAACCATAAAAACACATGCACAAGAGGATAATATGACACATAACACGAAAGAACTACAATAATTACATTATAAATTTGATCGTCACCAACAATTTTAGGCAATTTAATTTTATTGTTGATGTGTAATTAAAGAAAAAAATTTAGAATAACAAATTTAAACTTTAAAATAAATAAAGCTCAAAAAAGTGATTTTTTTAACAAAAAATACAAGAAATTAATTGTAAAGACGATAAAAATTCCAGATTTCTTCCTCTATTAATCCTTTTTGCAGAACCTGCAGCGATAATCTGGATTCCAATCCTCAGGGAACCATCCATAGAGAGGTGGGCTCCTATTTTCTGTGTCCAGATCCAGAATTCCTTTTAGTTTCATCACTGCTTTCTTCCAGTTCTCTTGACGAATGTGTACCTGGAGCTCTTCGGCCATATCCCTTGTTCTCCTCCTCATCTCCCTGTTGAAGCGCCTCTTTTCCTTACGCCAAGCGCGTTCCTGGTCTGAATCCTCAGAATGAGGTCCTGGGCTCCTGTAGTTATCCCAGATCTCGTCGAACCTTTCCATGTCGGCGTCTCGCTTCTTTTGTTCTTCCTTGGTCAATGTAGGTTGGTGCACCCACTAGTCGATGGCCTTTTCCAATTCCTTTTCGGCTTCCTCATCGGTGCTTTCCAGCTCTCCTTCTTCTAGCTTACGTCGTTTGTTGGCCGGTTCTTCCTTTTCGATGAGCGATTGTGACGTCGTCGCCACTTTAATGTTTTGAGCGACGTCCCACACATTCAATTCCACCGTGTCTTCAGAGTTCATGTTAGAATCCCACTAGCAAATACGAGTTGATGACTATCTGCCCTACGTATCACGAGCTTATATAGTCCCTTCTGCCCGTAATTAAAGCAGAGAAGAAAAGATTCAAATTAAAATCCAGCGGTGTATCGAATAGGCTTCCTGCGATTTCTTTTTGGACGTCCGGTGTTCGCGACTGTTTGAGGTGAATTCCTTTCCCAAATTCACGAAAAGTTCCAGGTTGTATTTCGATTGATGGACACTTTTCCGCCGTGTCTTCCGCGTAATTTCCAGAATCTTGCGAATCCAGATGAATGAAATCCATCTCCATCGTTTTGTCAATCGAATTCGGATTATTTTCCGTCGTTCGAGGCTGCAGTGGTTTAAAGTCTTTTCCGGTGTGTGCTTTCATGTCTTCGTCAAGAAGTGGGGTGTTGACAACAGAAGTAGCAGAAGAGGCTCGGTCTTCCAAAGCATTGTTTCATATAAAGGTTTTAATCTGTTAACATGAGTACGTTGACAGATATAAGAATTATCCGCTATATCTACTGTATTATTAGAATATAGTTTCACTATCGTATATGGTCCTTTATATTTAGAAGTGAGTTTCCTACTATCCCCGTCTTTAACTAAAACGAATATCCAATAACACTCTATCGCCTAACGCATATCGTCTTTCTTTCGCACGTTTGTTATATTGTTCCCTCTGACGCTTCCTAGCTTTTTCGCTTTCTTCCCTAACTCTTTGGAAACTATACCGCAAACGTTCTGCTAAATTACCCACATAATCAGAAGAAAATTTAGACGTTTTTGGAGACGCATCGAGAAATTCATTAATTGGAATATTTGGATCCCTACCTCGGAGTAAATAATAAGGGGTGTCAAGTGTTGAAGCGTGCACTGAGCTACGATAAGCAAATAATACATCGTCTAACATATCTTCCTAATTGGAATGCACTCCATCTTTTAATTCTTTCATTAACATTGTTGTTAACGTCCTATTAAATCTTTCCGTTTCCCCATTACTGGCTGGATTATACGCGGTAGTCAATCGCTGATCGATTTTTAATTTCTTACCAAAATATCGAAATAATTTTGATGTGAAATTTGTTCCTCGGTCAGAAAGAATGGTTTTCGGCATCCCTTGACGTACAATAATAGTTTTACATACACACTCAGCTGTTAACGCAGTTCGAACTTTTAAAGCGACAGCTTCTACCCCATCGGCTAAAATAATCGGTAATAACTAAAATATAACTATTTACGTTAGGTGAAGGAGGTGTAATAGGCCCTAAAAAAGTCCATTCCAATTACTTGAAAAGGTGCTTTGGCAACTTCGTGAGGGTGCAAAAGTGCTCTATATGTAGATGAAGTGTTAGCGATACACACTTCGCAAGCTTGGCAATAATCTTTAATATCCCCTCTCATATTAGGCCAATAATAATGATTTTTAACTTTTAAATAAGTTTTATAAAAAGCTACATGTCCTCCCATCGGTGCATCATGTAATTCTTTGAGCACTAGATGGTGGAGCGATACAGGTAACACTAACTGATAATTTATTTCACTACGCCTGCCATTTAGGGAAGGCAACTCATGCCGATAAAGAGTACCTTCAATAATTTCAAAATATTCGATCTCTTTTACCCAATCAGGCCTAGATTGCTTAAAAACTTCCTCCAGCTCACCTTTCTCTAAATAATTCCTAATAGCTACACACAGTTCATCTTCTAACTGCTTTTCACAAATTAACTTAATATTTTTTCCAGTTTGAATACTATCAATTTTTAAACATGACAAACAGTCACAAATTTTGGTGAATACGCCCCGGCCTATACTTTAATTCGTAATTCGTCGCAACTAATAGAATAGCCCAGCGTCCTAATCTCCCGTTATTATTCTTTTGATCCTTAGGCCACTGCAATGGACGATGATCACTAATAATTTCAAATGGCTTATCCAAAAGATAATGTCTACAGTGTTTAATCGCATCAATCACTGCTAAAGCTTCTTTTTCTGTTGTGGCTTATTTCATCTCAGCTTTCGTGAATTGTCTACTAGAATATGCTATCGGATGTTCGTGGCCATTTTGTATCTGCGAAAGTACCCCTCCTATTCCATAATCACATGCGTCTGTGAAAAGTAAAAATTTTTCATTGAAATTGGGGTAAACTAATACTGGGGGCGTAACTAGAGTTCGCATTTTTTCAAAGGCAGCTTGTTCCTCAGTACCCCAAACAAAAGGTTTTCTGCTAAGGTCCTTATGAGTTAATCTGGTCAATGGCTTAGCTATTGATCCGAAATTTTGAATAAATCGTCTATGATATCCGGTTAATCCCAAAAATGACCTCACTTTATCTACAGAAGCAGGCGTTTTATAATTCACTGTTTTATCAATTTTCCCTGGGTCAAGCTTAATTCCCTCGGTTGAAATGACATGGCCTAAATAATTTACCGATTGTTTAATAAACTGGCACTTTTTAAGTATTAATTTTAAATTTGCATCCCTTAGCAATTGAAAAATTTCCCGAATATCCCTCAAATGGTCATCGAAATTATCGGAAAAGATTATCACATCATCCAAATAAACTAATGCCTTACTTCCCAAAACGTCTTTCAGTACATAATTCATTTGCCTTTGAAAGGTGGCAGGTGCACTGCACAGCCCCAAGGCCATACGTTTCAATTCGTAAAGATTATTTTCTACAACAAATGCTGTTTTTTCAATAGCTGGCTCATCTACCTGAATTTGCCAATAGCCTGAAGCTAAAGCAAGAGTAGGGAAAAATTTCTTCCCATACAATTTATCCAATGTTTCATCTATCCTTGGCATAGGAAGCGAATCTTCCTTTGTGGTACTACTTAATTTTCGATAATCTACGCAAAATCTGACTTCTCCACTTTTTTTCTCAACCAAAACCACAGGTGAAGCCCATGGCGAATGCGAATACTGAATTACGCCTGCATTGCGCATTTCTTGTATTTTATCCTCCAATAATTTTCTTTGATTATTTGTAACTCTGTAAGGGCGTTGTCGAATGGGGCCTCGTCCCTGTGTAACAATTGTATGTTTTATAAGATCTGTGTTGCCTAATTCCGAATCTTTTGCTGCGAACAAGTCGTGAAAGTCATTTAATAATTTAGTGAGCTGTGTTTGAAATTCAGGGTCGACTTCCGGAATTACAATAGGCTCTTTTACTACGTTAGGCCTGTCCTCAACCTTTCTTAAAGAAATTTTCCCAATCACTCGAGTAGTAATTTCGATGCGACCAAATATCGTATCCCTAGGAATTTTGACTTGATTTAACGAATGATTTTCAACCAGAATATTATATGTTCGATCTCCCGATAATTTTCCTACGAACTCCTCAATAAAAACTCCGGCCGGCAAATCTTATGCTGGGGTAAATATAAAAGTTGTATTAGGCGGAACAAACGGAAATGACCCTTTCATTTGCGCGGCAATTACTAGCGACGAGATAACGTCGTCTGTTTGACCGTCGTAATTGCCATATCCGGAATGCTAGAAATAGCTGCTCCCTGCTTATCTCTTGCTAAATAAATGCTCTTGGCTGCTCCATCAAGAAATTTGTGTTTCTGGATTGCGTCCCATCCAAAGATACAGTCTCCAGAAACACCATTTGTAACAATAAACTCCTGTTTCAAAATTGACTCTCCGTATCGTACGGGTAAAGTAACTCTTCCCAGCGTATGTAATTTTTTCTCCACTACATCGTATAAATCAAAATCAAGTTGACTGCAGATCACTTGACCTCTTTGGGGTAACTTCCTAAATAATCTCTCGTGAATAATACTCTTAGACGCGCCTGTATCGAATAATGCCTAAAATGGGATCTGAAAAATTTTCAATGGAATTCTCGGTGTCGATTCATTCGTTATAGTTGTTAATTTTCCGACTTGTCGGGATTTAAACGGAGGCTCCCTATCAACTGACCCGAAGTTACAGTTGATACCTTGGTTTCCCTGACTTTGAGGAGGACCCGGAATGTTAGGCCACTTCGGGTTTTTTGCCCTTCGACAGTTGTTTGATTTATGGCCAATTTCCCGACATGCATAGCATATTGGTGGCAGAGCTTGTTCCAAACTTTGCCGTTGATATTTGCGACAATCAACCTGAGAATGACCCCGAATTCCACAAAAATTAAATCAAGTCAGCTGTGGCGGTGTAGGCTTATAGTTAGAATCACCAGCTGGTTTTGAAAAAGAGGGTCTAGGAGCTGTAGGCCTATCTGGAAATTTATTGAAATTTTGTGCACCATTGTATTTGTTCTCGGCTGAGGAGGTCTCCAATTTCTATCCTGGTTACTGTTACTAGCTTGGAACGAAACTTGTTTTTTATAGGGTGCACTTGATACGTATCTTTTTTGTCGAATTGCAATTGCCTTACCGCTTGCGTTAGCTCGAGAAATGCGCTCTTAATTTCGTCCTTCTCAGTTTTAGGGTCATCTACTTGTTTACTCTCTTGAATAATATTTGCTACAGCATTACTGACAAATTCTTTTTGGTCCAATATCATTTCCTTTAATTCTTTAAATTCTGCGTCTCTGGTGGCAGACGGCTCAGTCACTGCCCGAATAAAATCGTGTTTTTCCCTATCTGTTTCCATGGCTTCTAATCGTAAAGCATACACTCGCGTTGCAGCAACAAGATCGTTAAAGTTCTTGAATTCTTTATATTTAACTTTCGATTGTTATTTGGAATCCAACCCCTCTATAAATTTTTGCATAAAGACTATAGCGAAAGACGCTTCTGAATAGCCTACAGGATATGCGCGTTTGAAAGTTTCCTGCAAACGATGAGCATATTCTATAATCTTTTCCCCTGGCTTACGCTTAGCTTTATTAAACTTCTTTTGATAAAAATCTGCATTTTCGTCACCATGAAAATGATCAAGAAGAGATTCCTTAATCAGAGCATAGTTGTGAGGATGAACCTTCAAAGTTGCCTGAATGATCGAGAAAGCTTTATCAACCAATTTTGCCCTTAACATCTGAATAATTTTCCCCTCAGACCAACCTGGCCCATCTAATATACTTTCAAAAGATTTTAACCGGGAGTCGAAACTTACGATGGGGTTACCAGAAAACGAGGGAAGTAGCTATAAACGGGAAAAGGTGTGTTGATTATTTTGGAAATCGTTCAAATCATCGACCGTGGCCGCTCTTGATGGAGAACAAGATTCCGCCATGTTTCAAGTAAATATGGGAAAATTCAAAGTTCTTCTCTGTGGATTCTGAAAGTGTTCTGAAGTGTCGTTCGTAATTGCCTTAGATTCTCTTGCGTTATATCCGATTGGCTGAGTGGGTGGGCTCGAGGACAGTGTAGAGTGTGTGACTGATTGGAACAATAGTATCTTCTGCGTGTCCGTTTCCTCTTCGGAATGCTTCCCGACAGCGGCGATGTTTGTTGGATTGGCGTGCTTTGCTGCTGTGTTGGTCTCGTTTGTATGAACGTCAGCGATTGTCTCAATTTTATTTCCGTTTGCGTGATTATTGGCTTGATGTCGCTCGACTGCTGTGCGAAAAATGGGTTGATTGCTTCCAGAAAATTGTTCGGTTTGTCCAAAAGAATAAAATCTCCGGCTGTAGCACCTCCAAATTGTTGATGAGTTGTAGTTTCTTTATGTACGACGCTAGGTTGGCTACTTCTTTCAGGAACGTTCGTTGGGGCTCCAGCAAGATCTCTTCCAGATGAATTGATGTGTCGCTCACTATTGTGATTATTTCCACGTATCTCCCATCCACGTCTCTGTCGGTGATGTCCCGTCTCGGAACGAACCCGAATAGTTCCCGCTTTCTTGTTGGTGTGATCTCTTGCAGGTCTATTATGTTGTAAATTTGTCCGTGCAGGCAAGTTAGAACCTGTCTCGCGTGTCGTGTGAAAATTTCCTTGAGCTCCGTCACGATTTCCTCTGTGTGCTTCTTCGTCTTCTTCGTGATCGGTCCACTGGCTTTCACTTCCAGAATGGATGTCAGATACTTCAGCAGCGTCTTCGGTTGTTTCCAATCCGTCTGTCTTAGCTGTTCGGCGTCGTAATTCCTCTGAATGTCGCGCATCAACTCGACAAGGTGATTCCAGATTTCCGGGTCGCTCGATTGGAAGTCCTTCTCCCTCTCCTTGAGGCTCTTGATGGCTAGCAGTAAGAATGGTAGCTGGCTGTTTGGTAGCTGGAAGATGCTGTCCTGTTTCTTCTTGACCTCTTGAAACAGATGCTGGAGGCTGACGTTGAGCTGGTCTTCCATTGGTTGTCTTCTTTTTTTTAAAAAGACTCGAAATGGTGTTCGAAAAAACGTTTGTTGGGGAAGTGGTTGTGGAAACGGTTTTCTTGGGTAAAAGATGATACTAGTTTGGCTAATAAGGAAGGGGAATTTCGTGTAGTCGAGGTGCTAACATTTCTTTGGGTTCGTGGTTTGCGAACGTTTGAAAGGTCTACTCCCGTTACCAACTCATACGCAGAGTTCGATTTTAACTTTCCTAACTGGGGATTATCATGAATTGCACTAGGCTTCAAAACAGGAGAGGCAGATTTCCTAATAGCTTCTGTTGCCCTTTTCGAAGTCTTATTACCCGTAAACGTATCAGATCCAGCAAGATTTGAAGTGGAAGTCTTATCAAAATTAATCGGTCTGGCTACAGCTTCGTCAATTTGTGTAACTGGCTCAATAGGACTTTAGTAGCGGATACAGGAGTACGAGAAAGTTTAGGCCTACTAACAAAAATATTATCCGTCATTGTGGGTGAGTTCGATAGATCGCTGCCACCATTATGTAAGGCATTCTTCTGTGGAGATGAATAACTTTACGTTATTAAGACAAACAGTAATAAAAATGCACTCGGAATGCGTTACCACAATGTCGAATATATTTTATTTTAAAAGGCCAAATGAGTAACAAAGGAATAAGGCACAAATGGGAAACAGAAATACAAAATGGAGTTATGCGAATTTAGTTTTACCGTCACCGCCGTGGCGAATTCAGTGTGAATATAGTGTTATTGAATCAGTTTCATGATCTACATTCAAACAGTATCAAATATACGTGTATTCCATGTGAATATAGTGTTATAGAATCAGTTTCATGATCTACATTCAAACAGTATCAAATATACGTGAATTCAATGTGAATATAGCGTTATAGAATCAGTTTCATGATTTACATTCAAACAGTATCAAATATACGTGTTTTCCATGTGAATATAGTGTAATAGAATCAGTTTCATTATCTACATTCAAACAGCATCAAATCTACGTGTATTCAATGTTAATGTAGTGTACGATGAGTTTCGTGTTATAGAATCAGTTTCAATAACTACATTCAAATAGTATCCAATATACATGTATTCAAGCTGAATATATTGTTATGTAATCAGTTTCATGATCTACATTCAAACAGTAAAAATATAGGTATATTCAATGTTAATATAGTGTGATACAGTGAGTTTTGATATCTACATTCAAACAGTATCAAATATACGTGTATTGAATGTGAATATACTGTGAAACACTGAGTTTCACGATCTACATTCAAACTCTATCAAATATACGTGTATTCAATGTCAATATAGCGTGATACAGCGAGTTTCAATATTGTTAGAACCTGAGGCTGTCGATACAAGAAAAAGAGAACAATAAAGACAGAATTCTACTATAACTTACTTGTATTACGGGGCAGCAAGACACATGACACATGCAGGGAACCCTTAACACACGGAGTCACTCGAAAACGGAGGGCTACCCTTCCAGACTCTCAAACGCAGCGATCGTATCCTTACTCTCTCAAGTCACCAAGGGAACTGCCCCCCTCACATTTCCCTGGTCTGTCCCGGCATGGGGTTTGTTAGTACATCTAGCGGTCGGTATTGGAAGGGGGTCGTAGAAGGGTCATGGAACGTAGCCGTAACATTCGGGTTTTTCTGACATGATTTTTTTTAATATATATTTTTCCTTCCCTTTTTCCTAACTGAAATAAATGTTAGGAAAATTTGGAACCTGTATGGGAGATGGTGGCTATGCCCATGGGCATGGGACGGTTCTTCGCTCACGGCTGACGAAAACAACAACAACAACACAAAACAACAAAACAAACAAACAAAAAAAAAATAATAAGAAAAAGAAAAAAAACAAAATAATACTAATAACAGATCCCAGCTGACACAAAGCCCTGAGTACTAGGCCTACACTTACAATGGTAAACACTTAAAACAGAACAATAATAACATAATGGCATAGAAACAACCTGCGCAACCACGATAGCGGATCTTCAACCCGAGGACCGGTACACTTACGCCTTGTTAGAAGCGTACGAAATCTGCGTGCCATTGAGGTGGTCTGATATTCCTCCCCCTGTGTGAAATGACTTGCGGTGGTGCTCTACCGGCGTCGTATCTTCGTCAAGTATTTCCGGCTCGTGTTCAACTGCCCCCTCCCAGTCGTCATCCCTTCTTGCTCGGAACTGTCGTATTTGACACACATGGGCGTTAAAGCGTCGGAAACGCCTCTTTCTCCTACGAGCCGGAAGATCCTCTTCTAGGTAAGTTGTGGGCGCCACTTGTTTCACAACTTGAAAGGGGCCCGTGAACTTCGCCAAGAACTTACTTGTTAGACCCTTCTTCTTTATATGCCGTCGGACTAGCACCAGATCGCCAACATTGAGCTGAACTGCAGCTTAGCGACGGGCATCTGTCAACTGTTTACTTCGCTCCTGATTGTTTTTCATTCTCTCTCTCGCTGCTCCCCTCAGGGCGGCCACTCTGCGTGTGAAGGCGTGATGTGTCTCCTGCCTATCTTCTGGCAATTCATACGCATTTTCGCCCGTATGGGTTGGTAGTCGGCCGTAAAGTAACTCAAACGGCGATTCTTCTGTCGTGCTCTGTTTGGCCGAGTTGATTGCATAGACTGCATCTCCAACCAGGTAATCCCAGTTGGCATGATTTGGGTCCACCCCTGCGGCTAAAATGAGCGCAAGAGTCCGATTTACCCTTTCAACAAGTCCGTTCGTCTGGGGGTGTTCAGCAGTTGAAAAAACGTGGCGAATCTTCCACGCTTGCATCGCTGACTCCATTTCCCCGCTAGTGAAAGCCGCTCCTAGGTCGCTTATCATGCGTGTCGGAAATCCATGGCGATTGATGATGTTGTCTTTTATAAAGTTGACGACGGGTTCTGCGGAAGTGTTGGGCACTGCTGTGGCTTCCACCCATTTGGAAAGATAGTCGTTTGCCACTATAATGTGTCGGTTTCCCCAAGGCGTAACTTTGAACTGCCCTAGGTGGTCGATCCCGAAAGTCTCGAACGAACGTGTGGGGGGCGGAATCGGTTGAAGTGGTCCGCGGGGAAGGCTTGCACTATTTTTATGACACTGGCAATACAGACAAGACAACACATACATCCGCACACTCTTAGTCAGCCGTGGCCACCAGCAGCGTTCAGAGACCCGGGACAAAGTTTTCTGCACCCCCCAAATGCCCACTCTTGGATCTTCATGACAATTATTGAGTATTTCTCGCCACAAGATAGAAGGAACTACTAGCAAATACTTTTTACCCCGTGGTTGTTCGTTACGCTTAAATAAGACTCCGTTATGTAAAAAAAAACAGACAGGGCTATCTGGTTAGGAAGCAGGGTTTCAAAAAAGGTCGTAACTGGTTATCTGTTTGTTGCAGATATGCCAGTTCGCTTGGCGTATAGCCATTACTTGTAAGCAAGCAACTAACGTTATGTTTTGTCGTGGATTCGCACGTTCCCGAGCGGGATGCAACTGGATTCCGCGAGAGAACATCTGCCACCGTATTTTCTCTACCTTTTAGGTGGTGGATCTCAAAATCAAATTCCTGCAAAGACAAAATCCAACGTGAAAATTTCCCAGTTCAATTTTTTTCCCCCAAAGCCATCTAACGACCGAACTGTCAGTTCGGACTGAGAATGGACAGCCATACACGTAACATCGTAACTTTTTCAGAGCCCAGACCAGCGCTAGGCATTCTAATTCATTTGAGTGATACTTAACCTATGCTTTTGTGAGACGTCGGCTCACGAACGCTCTTGGTCTGTTTTCCCCTGGCTGCATCAGTACCGCACCTAGGCCTACCACGCTGGCATCTGTTTGGATTTCGATGTCTTCTCGTTCACCGAAGTGCGCTAGAACAGGGGCGGTCGACAACCGCTCCACCAATGCCGTTCGTGCCTGGTCGGTCGTCCAATTCCACGCAACCCTTTTTTAAATAATAGATGCAACGGGTGTGCGATGGCAGCAAAATCCGGCATAAGCTTCCTGTAAAATGATGCGAACCTCAAGAATCCACGCAGTGTCTTTACGTTGGTGATTTTCCGCCCCATCAACGCCCTTACTTTGTCTGGGTCAGGCCGGACACAGTCGGCAGCGATAACGTGACCCAGATGTTTCACCTGATTAGTTCCAAATACATATTTAGCACTGTTTAAGGTTAAATTTGCTTTCTTCAGTGCTGATAACACTAACTTGAGTCTTTCTTGATGTTCTTCAAAATTTCTGACAAAAATCAAAATGTCGTCGAGATATACCAGGCACATATTCCACTTTAGTGTTCCTAGCACTCGATCCATCAACCGTTGGAAGGTAGCAGGTGCGTTCACCAGACCAGATGGTAGCCTCATGAATTCAAACAATCCGTCTGGCGTTACCAATGCCGTTTTGTTTCTATCCTTACTCGCTACTGGAACTTGCCAGTACCCATTCTTCAGGTCGAGCGAAGAAAAAAATGCAGCTCCAGCCAACCGATCGAGCACATCATCGATTCTGGGCAGCGGGTAAACGTCTCTTTTGGTTACCCGATTGACGCGACGGTAGTCTACGCAGAACCTGTGATCGCCCGATTTCTTCTTAACAAGCAGGACAGGAGAAGCCCATGGGCTGTGTGGCGGCTGTATAATCCCGTCTTTCAGCATCTCTTCAATTATTTTCGTAATGATTGCCCGTTCAAATGGTGATACTCTGTAGGGGGCCGCCAGTAGTGGTATGGCGTCACCCGTCTCGATGACATATGCCGTCTTATCCGTCCGTCCGGTTTATCCATCTTTTCCTGGAAAACAATTTCGATAGTTATTCAATAATTTTTTAATTTCCTTAATTTACCTTTCGTTAAGATTTTCTCCTACTCTTACCTCTCCAATACCGTTTGAGTCCACTTCCTCGTGTACGAACGTAAAGGCAATTTCTGATCGAGTTTTCCCCCTCGAAACTACCGCAATTTCACATTCGAAATCAAACTCTAGGTTTGCTAGGAGCTCTCTGCGCTTCAAACACAGCGTCTCTCTGTGAAAATTTAATACAGGGATTTTTACGCGTCCCGATTTCACCGTCACCAGGCATGAAGGAATCACCCATGCTTTCTCTGGATGGACAAAGCAAACCGTACGTACCATACCCGTTCCTGAAAATTCGACTGGAAATTTCCCACTCCATACGAACGCCATACAGTCGGTTGGGATTCTCACCGTACCAGTCACGTTAAATGTTACTGATTGGTGGTGTCTCTTTGGTGGACTCTCTGCGGCCATTGATTCCAACAGCTCCTGGCTCACCATTAGGGTTCCGTCCTCCGGGTTGTCTTCGACGTCGGGGTGTTTCTCGTTGTCGGCCCCACTGCTGCTATCCGGCTCCGTTGAACAACTTTGATCTGCGGAATCAGTTGGCGATGATTCTACTGAGGGCATGGAATGCGCTGCTGGTTGCATAATTTTTGACGCCGACTTGTCTTCCTTCCGGTTTCCTTTTGGCACAATTTTCTCATTTTCTACGACTAAGCTAGTTTTACTTTTGACAATCCACTCTGCTCCCAGAATCAAGGCAAAGGGTGCAAATTTTACTACGGCAACTTTTTCTAACCCCACTGCTAACCCTTCCCAGTGTTTTCATCTATGACATCTACTCTTCTGTTATCTATCCCCAGTAATGTTGGTAATTCGGATCTTCTCTCTCCCATTTTTCCCATCTCCCTTATTGTACTTGATCTTACGGTCGATATTGTTGCTCCCGAATCAATTAGAGCCAGCACTACCCCCACACCTGTATTCCACACTTTTACTAACGGAAGTTGGCAAGTTTTTCTCCGCGGAAAACCCCATCCGGTCAACGCCGTTCTGCCCTCGGGGAACCGCCTAGCCCGTTTACCGAATTTAATGGGCAATACCGGCTGGTGTGCCCAGTCGCGTTGCACCGGTAACATTTTTGAGTATCTGGAACAGCTACTTCCCTCCTCTCCGTAGCGAAATGAACTTGGGGCTGGCGGCACCTGCTTTCCATTTGATTTAACCTGGCAGTCAACTCGGTGATGGAATCCTCAACTTTAGCTAGGACTGTCGTTAAACCAGCCTGAGGAGAACGGACAGCACTAGGATAAGATACTGGAAAGTTAGACGCGGGGAATTGGCTGGGAAGAGGTGGAGACGCGGTTTGACGAAATATTGGACTTACCTCAGGCCTGGCGGTTATTCCCATTTCCTCTCGTTGCTGGATACGTTCGATAAAGAGCCGAACGCTTTCCGGAGGCGTCGCCATCATGGCAGCCACATGTTCCCATATGGCCAAGCCATTTATCAGGAACGAGACCGATAGCTCTGGAGTAAGGGCATACGGAAACTGCCGGCAGATGGCAGCCTTTGCCAGTGCGTAGGAAATGCCCGTCTCACCTAGCATTTGAACCCGAGCTCCTACCTGCCTGTACCACTCTGCCAGAGACAGCCGTCTGGTGAAGTTTCTCGCCAGTGCATTCGACCAGAGGTTCCAAGGTGCGATCGTGTAGCCTGTTGTTAAATGCTACTGCAGTGATGTTCCGCCTAATTGTCGAATAGCAACTAACCGCCTGGTCGGTCCGTCTCAATGCTCCACCTCTCCAATTTGGTTGATGTGTTCCACCCATTCGGTCCCTCTATCTTCGTCACTTCCCTCAAATTTGGGAATTGCCTCTACCACCGCCGTAGGGACTTGCCCTAGACCTGCTGGACGGCCTACGCCTACCTCTGCCAACGCAGCCTCCCTCTGCAGCTGTGGTTGTATCGCGGCCAGGAGCTCCCTCTGGTTCTGCTGTTGCGCGGCTCTATCCTCGGCCATCACCTGGGCAAATTGCCGCATAAAGACCTCCATTGGAGCCGGCGCCTGTGCTTGGTCCTCTTCAGCCTGCATGCTTCCTTCTCTCAACTTATTCTTAGTGGTTTCCCTCTTTCTAACCGCGGGTGATGTAAACTTCGCCTCGGCTGTCACGGGTTCCCTCTGTTGTTGGACTGGATTCCAAGGTTTCGCGTTTTGCTCGGGATCTGAAGTTATGGGTCCGTCTCTTCTCTCGCGAAAATGGTACGGAGACCTCGTACGCTCCGTGTTGGACCCAACTGACGTCATACGCTGGCCGTTATACCACACGCACTCCCGTTGTCCGCCGTTAAACTCGAGCTACTTGCTAACCGCAGATTCGTACTCCCAGTGGAAGACAAAGTCACTCCAAAAGAAAAAATTATTGCATATAGGGCAGACAAAGGAAGAAAAACGAGAGAAAAAACAAAAAGAAAACCCGAACATTACTATGCACTGGTTCTTGACAAGACCTAAGGCAGACCACTATAAAGAGAGAAAGAGAACACACAAAATAAAAAAAATGGCCGCTTCACCGACTTCAGAACCACGCGTAACCGATTTTTTTATTCCAATATATATGTATATCTCTACTCCACATGGTACTAATTAACTCCACACTGGGCGAGATTCTAGAGGCAGCTCACGCAAAAAGGGCTAACGAAACTCCACAAGGCTTCAACCCAACATCAGAGCTGTTCGGAGACCTCAAATCCCTCTTCTGACACCAAATGTTAGAACCTGAGGCTCTCGATACAAGAAAAAAAGAACAATAAAGACAGAATTCTACTATAACTTACTTGTATTACGGGGCAGCAAGACACATGACACATGTATGGAACCCTTAACACACGGAGTCACTCGAAAACGGAGGGCTACCCTTCCAGACTCTCAAATGCAGCGAGCGTGTCCTTACTCTCTCAAGTCGCCAAGGGAACTGCCCTCCTCACATTTCCCTCGTTTGTCCAAGCATAGGGTATGTTAGGACATCTAGCGGTCAGTATTGGAAGGGAGTCGTAGAAGGGTCATGAAACTTAGCCGTAACAATGTCTACATTAAAACAGCATCAAATATACCTTTATTCAATGTGAACATAGTGTTATAGAATAAGTTTCATGATCTACATTCAAACAGTATCAAATATACGTGTATTCAATGTGAATACAGTGTGATACAGTGAGTTTCAATATCTAAATTCAAACTGTATCAAATGTACATGTATTCAGTGTGAATATAGTGTTATAGATCAGTTTCAATTACTGCACTTAAACAGTATCAAATGAACGTGTATTCAAGCTAAATATAGTGTTATAGAATCAGATTGATGAGCTATATTCAAGCAGTATCAAATATACGTGTATTCAATGTGAATATAGTGTTATAGAATCAGTTTTAATAACTACATTCAATCAGTATAGAGTATACGTGAATTCAATGTGAATATAGTGTTATAGAATCAATTTCATGATCTTCATTCTAACAGTATCAAATATACGTGTGTTCAATATGAATATAGTGTGATACAGTGAGTTTCAATATCTACATTCAAACAGTATCAAATATACGTGTATTCAATGTGAATATAGTGTTATAGAATCAGTTTCAATAACTAGATTCAAAAATATCAAACATAAAAGTATTCAATGTGAATGTAGTGTGATATAGTGTGATATAGTGTTATAGAATCTGTTTCATGATCTACATTCAAACAGCATCAAATATACGTGTATTCAATGTGAATATAGTGTTATAGAATCAGTTTCATGATCTATATTCAAACAGCATCAAATATACGTGTATTAAACGTGAATGTAGTGTTACAGAATCAGTTTTAATATCTACATTCACACAGCATCAAATATACGTGTATTTAAAGTGAATATAGTGTTTTAGAATCAGTTTCATGAACTACATTCAAACAGCTTTAAATATACGTGTATTCAATGTGAATATAGTGTTATAGAATCAGTTTCATTATCTACATTCAAACACCATCAAATATACGTGTATTCCAATGTGTATATAGTGTTATAGAATCAGTTTCATGATCTACATTCAAACAGTATTAAATATACGTGTATTCAATGTGAATATAGTGTTATAGAATCAGTTTCATGATCTACATTCCAACAGCATCAAATATACGTGTATTCAATGTGAATATAGTGTGATACGGCGAGTTTCAATATATACATTCAAACAGCATCAAATATACGTGTATTCAATGGGAATATAGTGTGATACAATTAGTTTCAGTATCTACATTCAAACAGCATCAAATGTACGTGTATTCAATGTGAATATATTGTGACACAGTGAGTGTCAATATGTACATTCAAACAGCCTCAAATATACGGGTATTGAATGTGAATATAGTGTTATAGAATCAGTTTCATGATCTACATTCAAACAGCATCAAATATACGTGTATTAACCTGAATATAGTGTTATAGAATCAGTTTCAAGATCTACATTCAAACAGCATCAAATATACGTGTATTCAATGTGAATATATTGTGATACAGTGAGTGTCAATATCTACATTCAAACAGCATCAAATATACGTGTATTGAATGTGAATATAGTGTTATAGAATCAGTTTCATGATCTACATTCAAACAGCATCAAATATACGTGTATTAACCTGAATATAGTGTTATAGAATCAGTTTTAATATCTACATTCAAACAGCATCAAATATACGTGTATTCAATGGGAATATAGTGTGATACAATGAGTTTCAATATCTACCTTCAAAGAGCATCAAATATACGTGTATTCAATGTGAATATAGTGTTATAGAATCAGTTTCATGATCTACATTCAAACAGCATCAAATATACGTGTATTCAATGTGAATATAGTGTTATAGAATCAGTTTCATTATCTACATTCAAACAGCATCAAATATACGTGTATTCAATGTGAATATAGTGTGATACAATAAGTTACCATATCTACCTTCAAACAGCATCAAATATACGTGTATTCAAAGTGAATATAGTGTTATAGAATCAGTTTCATGATCTACATTCAAACAGCATCAAAAATACGTGTATTAAGCGTGAATATAGTGTTATAGAATCAGTTTCAAAATCTACTTTCAAACAGCATTGTAAAGTTTCAAAACCTCATGTATTTTCAGTGAGTTGCCGAAACAACTCCGAATTACAAGTTACAAACATGTGGTATTTATACTACTACAGAACACAAATTATCAAGGTGAAATAGGAGGGGATACGTTCATTTTCACTTGTGAAATGCTTGAGGGATGTAAGAGGTGTTGCTTCCTTTGGTTAGCCTTTGGGCTCGTTACATTCCTTCCCCTCTTCGATAGAAAAATTGGTCCTCCAATTTGTATTTTCCTTTACCGACTACAGTTGCTGCTAGGGGCGAATAATGTAACTGGTTCCTCCACCTATGAAATTTAAGAAAAAGAGTTGCATGTGATTTTAAGAAAATTGCTGGTGTATTTTTTTTTCTTTTCGTCTTTTATTCTTGTTTTTCTTTTGTCCCAGTATTTCGGCTTTATTGATTATGGCTTGTTCGTTTTGCTCGCGGCGGTATTGTGGTTGTTCTTTTCTTCCAGTCTTGGTCAGGGAACTACCGTTGTATTTTTGTTCCCATTCTTGGAATATAGCTGCACTTTTTTATTAAGAGGTGAGTCCGATCCAGCCGTGCGTCCATGGGAGTCTTTTATTCTTGCGTCTGCTCCGTGTACAAGTAATATCTCAATCATATCAAATCGGTTTAATCCGACTGCTACGTGTAAGGCGGTTGTGCCTGTATTGTCTTGTTTGTTGATGTTAATGATTCTTTTTGCACAAATTTGGGTGGCAAGATTTTCGAGGCCCTGCATGGCCAGATATTGTAAAACGGTTCTGCCATCTGGTGTTGTAATGTTAGTTGCTGTCCATATGTACTTCGCACATTCTTCGTTTCTATGTGAAATTGCCAACGTTAAGGGATTTTCCCCGTTTGCGTTGCGAGCTGTAAACTGGCACTTATTGTGTTTCAGGATTCGTAGTAATAGTAAATCATACTCGAAGCTTAAATGCTGTTTCTGGCTGGAGCCGTGAAAATGCCCCAGGCTCACTCGACCTACTCTCTGTGTTAGACACTTCCTGTCTGATGCAGGTGAATGTAACCCAGTTCTATCTGTTGCCATAAGCTGTCCTGTGTGCTCAAATGTGCCCCAGATTGAGCTAGTGTTAGCGCATTCCTGAAGGACTAGCATTGTCGTGTTGGCTTTGGCACAGGTGTTTGTGTTGAAAGGTCTGATGGTAAAGTCAGATGTATATTCAAAAGCTTGTCCTCTTTCTGTTGCTTTGCTACAGTTGGCTACCGTAGTTTGTGATTGGACTAATGGATCGTTGCTGCTTACCAGTTTTCTTAGTTCTTCTTGACATCTCGGCCACACGTTGTCACATTTTTCCAACGTCATTTGTTTGCTTGCTCCGTGGTGTGTTAGACACTTTTCATTCGGTGCTTTCCCATTTTTCAATAATCCCCAGCCAATCATGTCCCAGATTATATTTCCGCTGCAGTGATTAGTTTTTATAATTCCTCCGAATAATGGCAAATTAATTAATCCTGGTTGTGATTGCCTTTCGTTGTTCTAGCTGAATTTCCTGCATTTCTGCTAATGTTGTATCCGGGAAATTTTCAAGGATATAAGGATTGGTGTTTACAGTTTCGAAGATCCATTGGTGTTTTGCGTATTCACTTCCTTCTTCTCTGCATTCTGCCAGTTTGGTTATTTGGCCCATGCCTAAGGTGATGCATAGATACGATTCTTGAGAAATTAACTGATAATTTTGTTGATCAAGAATCCAGCGTGTTGAAAAGTCTGAACAGGTAGCTGCAACTAGACGATCTGCTTCTGCTTCAGTGATGCAAATATTAGTTTTCTGAAGTCTTATTGCTTGATCTACGATGTATTCGAATTCTGATCCTCGAAGTTCTTGGTATCCATTCCCTTTAACCAACGTTTGTGAATATGAATTATTTGTTGTTTTGCTATCTCCCCACACAATGGTGTTTTGATTCTGGATGAAGTGTCCTTCTTGCTGGGTGGTACTCAACGGTCCGAAAGGGCTTTCAATTGGGTTATCCGGTTTTTCCTGCCGTAGCGTGATTTGTTCCACTACACACTTGAGGGTATAGTATTCTTTTATGGCATACCATTTCCCTTCGCCTGTCGGTGTGGCTGTGAAACTTAGGCCCGATGGTCCGGTCTGCATGTTGTTATCGCCACACTTCTTGTCGTTCACCATTTTCCAAGCATTCCAGTGGGGTTATTAGTTTAGTTTCTTGTGAATATATTGTGTCAAAGGATCCGATCCAAAATGATCCTGTTATTTTCTTCGTTTTTATCCATTGTTTACATGTCCAACCTTTCCAAGAAGCTGCTGGTTTCTGCGTTGTTTTTAAAGTGTACAACATGAGTATTCTGGGTTAGCGTGCTGTATCCGTTTCCTTGTTGTTGCAGTAATATGGTGCTTCTATATCTAAAATTCCTCTGGTTTTTACGTTGTTACAGTCGCATATGGTTGATTAAATGGGGTATGTGGAATGAATGATGGTGAATAAGTGGATGAATAATAGTATCAGTTCCATCTGTGAAAAAGAAAATTTGAAGGTTTTTAGAATCTCGATACTTCGTGGCGTTGCCGTAAGTTGTATCGTGGATTCGTCATTCTAGTGTGTGCAGGATTATTTGGTATGGGACCGGGAATGTTCCGTGCGATGATAATATATGACTCCTCTTCTGTTGCTCGAAGTATGTGCGTTTTAGGAGGAAGCCGTCTTTCGTTGTTATTATAGTATTTTCTTGGCCTTCTTGGTCCTCGTCGTACTGTTTCGTTTTTCGGTTGGTTTGTCACATGTGATGTTTTTTCTGTTCCTAGGTTTCCTGGGACGTAAAGTTTTAGACGGTTGACGTGTACTACCGATTTTAGTTTTTCGTTGTTCCGTTTTGAATCTCGTAAGTGAGATCTGAGAAACTTCTGGTGATTTTGAATGGTCCATTCCACCTGTTGATGAATTTTCCGGCAGTTGGTGGGGCTTTCAATAGCACAAGGTCGCCGATGTTGTATTTGATTGCTTTTGTTCCCTTGTCATAGTATCTTTTTTGTTTTGTCTGTGCCCGGAATAGGTGTTCTTTCGCCAGTTACTGAGCCTTCTTTCATTGATGTTGGTACATTACACTGGTGTCGTATGTTTCGTACCGTCTGTCTATTTTGATGTCGTTTGGAAGCACTGGTTGTCTCCCGAAGAATAGGAAGAATGGGCTTTGTTGTAGTGCCGAGTGCTTCGCTGTGTTATAAGCAAATGTGACGAATGGAAGATATTTGTCCCAAGTTTCGGGTTCATCCGTCACGTAACAAGCTAACATGTCACACAGGGTTCTGTTAAATCGTTCTACTAATCCGTCCGTTTGGGGATGGTATGCTGTTGTTCTGATTTGTTTGATTTTCAATAATTTGCAAATTTCTTGGATTAGGGTCGACAGGAAACGACTGGCGTAATCTGATAGGACTAGCATATACCTATGTCTCTTTGCGCTTTCTGGAATTGGACACACAATATCCATCGCTATTCTTTCACACGCCCTTTCGGCTGGGGGCATCGGCTGCAATGGTGCTTTACTTCCTCCCACAACTTTGCGTTTTGCACATTTTAGGCAATTTTTGATGTGTTCTGTTAAAATTTGTCGCATGTGTGGAAAGAAGTATTGGTTTTTATGTCTGGCCACTGTTTTTTCGATTCCTAAATGTCCTGCTAACATGTGATCATGGTTTGCACGTAAAATCCCTGTGATTAACAGTGTAGGGACTACTAATTTTCCTTGCCTATCTGTTAATAGATCTTTTTCGTTGATTATAAATTTGCTCTTGAATCTGCTATTACTATTTTTCTGGCTATCTTCTTGTATTTTCTTCATTAATTTATTGCAATATTTATCTGCTTGCTGTAGTTCTATCCATCTGTTTTCTCTCCAAGACCTTTTACTTTCAATTTCAATTTCCCTCTCGAAACTTTCGTTTTCTTTTTGAAGACTTTCATTTTCTCTCTCAAGGATTTTTTGTTTCTCTAATATTTTGATCCTTACTTGTTCCTTTAATGTTTCCCTTTCCTTTCGAAGACTTTCTAGCTCTATCATGATGTTTCTTTTTTTCTTTGCTGGTGGTTTGGCTATGGTTTCTACTCTTGCTAGTGGCACTACTGGAATACGGCTCAGGGTGTCAGCATTTTGGTGCGACTTCCCAGGCCGGTATCCAATTGCGATGTCAAATTCTTGTAGTTTGAGTGCCCATCTAGCTAATCTTCCTGCGGGTTCTGTCTTGCTCATCAGTCATTCTAAAGGTCTGTGGTCGGTAAATACGGTGAATCTGCGTCCGTATAAATATGTCCTAAACACGTTGATTGCGTGGATGATAGCGTAAGCCTCTTTTTCTGTGGTTGACCACTTGGCCTCGCGGTCGTTCAGATGTTTAGAGCTATACGCTATGACGACTTCCACGCCGTCTGATTCACGGGGTTCCTGTACGTCGGACTCCGCCGAATCTGCTGATTGAGGTAGAGTCTGTTTCTGAGCCAAGACTGCTCCTATTCCGTATCCTGAAGCATCCGTGTAGATGATAAATTCGCGCGTGAAATCTAGATACCTTAAGGTAGGTCTAGTTATGAGAAAGTTCTTGATACAGTCAAAGGCGTCCCTTTGCTCCTCTTCCCATTTCCACTCGGCTGATTTTCTCGTTAGCGCTATCAGTGGGTGGGCTTTATCAGCAAAAGCCCGGATGAATTTTCTGTAATAGCTAGCCAGACCTAAAAATGAGCTTAATTCGTTCACGATTTTGGGAGCTGGGTATTTGATGATTGCTTCTAGCTTTTTCGTACTCGGCGTTATTCCTTTTTTCGAAACAAAGTATCCTAAATAATCTAACTCTTCTTTAAAAAACTCACATTTCTTTCTTTTTAACTTGAATCCTGCGTCTTTAAGAAGCTTGAACACTGTTTCTAGATGTGTCACATGTTCTGTAATATTATTACTGAACAATGCGATGTCATCCAGATAAACCAATGCGAATTTGAACAACACTGATTTCAAGATGTTATTCGTTGCTCGTTGAAAGGTGCTTGGTGCATTTGTTAATCCAAATGGCATTCTATTAAATTCGTATTGTCCAAATTCACATATGAAGGTGGTTTTGTGTTTGTCACTTTCTTCTATCTCAATCTGCCAGTAGCCGCTTAGTAAGTCCAATGTTGAGAAGTAAACTGATCCGCTCAATGCATCAACGGTGTCGTCAATTCTTGGTAATGGATATTTGTCTTTAACGGTTATTTTGTTTAATGCCCTATAGTCAATACACATTCGCATTTCTCCATCCTTGTTGGGAACCATTACAATTGCTGCTGCAAATGGGCTGGGACTTTCTCTAATAATCTTGTTATTCAACATCACTTCAATTTTTGTTTTGACAATAAGTTTTAATGCTTCTGGTGTTCTGCGCAATCATTGAGTAATTGGGGCGTTGTATCCTATGTTAATGGAATGTTTTACATCAGTTGCTAAACCCAAATCTGATTCCTTTTCTACGAAATGGGCCTCGTGTTTTTTCAATAAAATTTCGATTTTAATGCGTATTTCGTCAGAGATGTTGGTCGCTTCACTTTCATGGGTTTGTCTAATTCGTTTGGATTTCTTGTTTTTGTCTGATTGGGAGAAAGATTCTAGGCTGCGGTAATCCGCTTCTCTAAGGTCATTGTTATCGTTATTTTCTGTTGAACGGTCTGGGAGGAGGGGAATGTGGATGCCTACTTTGCCAAATGTTAGGCTGTATATTGGGTGTATGTTTTTTCCAAAGCTGTGTTCTATTCCAAAATGGTCGTAGTTGATCTGCCTGTTTCTGGTATTAATTTTTACATTGTTACTCGATAAAAGGTCTAATCCCAAGATGCAGGTTTCGTTTAAGTTTTCCATGATATAGTAATGATGATTAATATCGCGATTGTCGTTAATGATAATTGAAAATTCAAATTTCCCAATTGATTTTAGTGTTTCTCCTGACACCGTTCTTAATATTGGAGAGGGTGTGTTTTTTATTTGTTTAAGCGTTTCCGTGGTCCGTGGTCTTCCGAGGTTGAAAAATATGCTGCCTGAAACTCAACTGGCTGCGGCTCCTGTGTCTACTAAAGCATGAATTTCTTTTCCAAAAATTCTATTGGGTATACGTATTAGTTTGGGTATCGCTGATTCTAAATTATGTGTTGGGGAATTGTTTGGTAGGGATATTGTGTTTACTGTATTGGACGGCGGTTCGGATTGTTGATACGTGCCATATCTGTCCAATATTCTCGTGCAATGCGTCCTCTTTTGTTGCGCTTGTGGCCGTTAATAATTCTATTCCCAAGGCTGTCGGTTGTGGTTGGTTCGTTTTGTCGTGGCTGTGGATATTGATGAGAATAGGTTGGGTTTTCGATGATACACTTGTTGATTGTGGTGTGGTTGAAAATTCGGTCGATTGTAGTGTATCGGTCTGTTGTTGTACGAAGGTTTCTGTACTGCTTGTTGGTAAGTTGGGTAATTGAATTCTCTATACCCTGTGAAGGTACCTTCTCTTCGTGGTGAAGTATAGTTGTTGCGGTACGGGCGGTTTTCTTTGTTACGATTGAAGTTTCGGTCACTACTGGAACCTCTGCTATTCGGTCTTTCGTGAAATTGAACGCGCGGATTTTGTGGTCTGGAGTACCGATCCCTTTTTCACTGAGATCTTGGTTCGTATCGATCTGCTGCTGCTACGGTTATATCGGTATCCTGCGATAATTCACGATTTTTATTAGTATTTTCCAGTTCCCGAATTTTTTGTTTTAGGAATTCGATTTCTGTCTTTTGTTATGAAAGTTCTTTGTTTTGTTGTTTCTCGTGATGCGTTTTCCCTACGATTACCGCGTTTATTTCTTTGTCTTCTGCAGTCTCCTTGCTATATAGGATGCCTTCTGATATGATTAATTGTTTACATAACTGATCGAAATCTTCAAGGTCTTCAGGCATCCTCAAGTAGAGTTCAGCTTTGAATTTTGGTGAAATGCCTTGCATCAAAATTTTGATTTTGGTGGAATCCCTCAATTTCCTGACTGTGTTTATGAGTCGGCCTTCGACGATGGTTTGGTTTTGGTCCGTTTTTTCTTCTTTGCCTTCAATGGAATCGTATGGGCTGTTGATTTTTGAGATAAGGGCTTTGAATTTTTCTTCAGGTTTCTGTTTTAGCGTTAACAACATTTTTCTTAATGCTGCTAAGTCGTATGCGTCCTGGAACCTTGCAATGATGGCTGTTTTCCATTCGTCGTCGTTTAACTGGTCACCCTGCTCTTCTACGTAGTTTGGCCATGGCCATGGCCATGCCATTCTAAGGCATCACCTTTTAGTCTGTCTGAAAAGAATCGTATTTTTTGGTTGTCATCCCAGTCGTTGTTACGTGCTACATGTTCTGCATCCTTCAGCCATTCTGTTATTAGTTTGTCAGTGCTTTTTCCTTTGAAAATTGGAATTGACTTTTTGTCTTCTCTCGAAAATAATTCTCCTAGCGCTTTTACGTGAGTTAGGTTGTGGTCGTACAGATGTGGATGTCATCGGCATCTGCTGCGTCGCGATCAATTCTCGATGTTTCCTTGTGTGAAAGTACCGTTTTGACTTTTTGTTTGAGAGTCTGATACACACAATCACTGAAATAAGGTACGGGTAAGAAACTTTGCACTGGACAACAAGTGTTTGTCTCGTTGGGACCAACACTTGTTAAGTTGCTGCTCCAATTGTTGCCAAGCTGCTCCAATCGTAAAGTTTCCAAACCTCCTGTATTTTCAGTGAGTTGCCGAAACAACTCCGAATTACAAGTTACAAACATGTGGTATTTATACTACTACAGAACACAAATTATCAAGGTAAAATGGGAGGGGATACGTTCACTTTCACTTGTGAAACGCTTGACGGATGTAAGAGGTGTGGCTTCCTTTGGTTAGCCTTTGGGCTCGTTACAGCATCAAATATACGTGTATTCAATGTGAATATAGTGTTTTAGAATCAGTTTCATGATCTACATTCAAACAGCATCAAATATACGTGTATTCAATGTGAATATAGTGTGATACAGTGAGTTTCAATATTGCTCTCGTACCGAAAGAAACCATCATTAACTAATATGGAAAACTGGATCGAAGCCCACTGTATTTCTTAACTCAAGTTCAAAGTTACACTCGCGATTACACTCGCGATTACGCTCGCAATTACACTTCCCAACTCAAACGTATACACAGTCACTCTGTGGTCACTCGTCCGTCTCTGGTCATCACTCTAGCCGTAGACAAGAAAGTGGACGAACCTTGAAGAGGGGTGAGAGAGGGGAAAAGGTAACAGGGTTGCCAGTGCTTGGTTCTCCAACATTCGGCCCTTCCTGATAAACTAAATCCTCCCGGCTTTAAAGATCGAGTAACAACTGCCGGCATCTCTTCCGCAGGATTCATGGTACCATGAACGGGCTCCAAAGTTCTTGTGTTGTCCAACAGCTTTTGGGGGCTGGCCTCTAGTGAATTCATGATTTCGTGATTGCTCTGAGAAGCTAAATCCTCGTTGTTGATGGCTCGTTTGGCAGCCGTTTCCTCGGGTCCTGCCTCTAATTCCCACTGGTTCTCCTCATCATTGGATGCAGTCAATTCGTTGAAGGCTTCGGGGGTCCACTCTGTTTCTACTCGTGCCCGGTACTGTCTCAGCTGAGACGAATGAGCGTTGAACTTTCGCCAAATTCTTTTTCGTTGGTTTGCCGGTAAGTCTTCCAACAAATAGCACGTTCGAGATACCCGCTTGATCACTTGATAGGGCCCGATAAATTTAGGCAAAAACTTCTTCGTTCTTCTGTTTCCGCGCCGCTTTCTTGCTACCAAGCTTGTCGGGGCTGAAAACTGGATCCGGGCTGCGATATTTATCGTAAGCGGCTTTACTCTTCTTTTGTCGACGAATGGTAAGCTGACGCGCTATTTTCCTCCAGGGAGCCACCTTCTTTACCCGATCTTCATGCGTCTCCATCTCGACTGGTGGCCAAGGACAAGCATATTCGTGGGGTAGTACCGCAGTACGACCAAAAACAAGTTCAAATGGTGTGATCTCCGTCGTCGAATGTTTTGCCGTATTAATGGCGACTACAGCTTCTGGTAATCGTAGCTCCCAGTCCAAATGGTCGAAATTAACAAATGCCGCGATAGTCAATGTTAGGGTGCCATTGACCTTTTCCACCAGCCCATTCGTTTCAGGGTGCTCGGCCGACGCCATAGTATGCTTGACTCTCCATTCCTTTAGAAAGTCGGCAAAAAGTGAAGATGTAAATGCCGTACCTTGGTCACTGATTAATCTCTGCCCAGCCTGTGTTCCGTGCTGCAAGAAGACATCTTTCTGTAGGAAATGACAGGCTGACTCAGCACCTGTATCTTTCACCGCCCTAGCCATTACCCATCTAGTCAGGTAGTCGTTGCACACTATAATGTGCCGGGTTCCAGTAGCGGTGGCTTTGAACGGCCCGAGAAGGTCGATGCCCAGTAGTTGGAACGTAAGTTTTGGGGGTCGTATTGAACACAATTTTCCGGCTGGAAATCCCACTCTTGACTTGAAGGTCTGGCAAAACACACAAGATCCCACATAGGCGTCGACACTTCCCTTCATCCCCCTCCACCAGTAACGTTAAGCCAAACGAGAAAGGGTTTTGGCTTTGACATGATTGCCGCCATTCGGCGCGTCGTGACATTCGTTCAGTAAATCTTTCCGCAGAATTGAAGGTACTACCAGGAGATTGGGGCGACCAACGCTTTTACTTTTTCGATACAATATACCGAGGTGCAGGACAAACTGGTCATTGACTGTTTCTCTCCTCACATTCTTGAGTGTTGAACCCTTGTAGGTCTAAGACGATGGATTTTATATCGTTGTCAGCATGCTGTAATAAGGCGATCTGACGCCTTGAATAACCAGCTGGTTGCAACGCACCCAGTACATGGTCGGCCGTTTCTTCAATTACTCCCACAGGAGATCTAGATAATGCGTCGGCCACCACATTTGCCGTTCCACTGAGATGTTGGATGTCGAGTAAGTACTCCTGTAGTGTCATCAACCACCTCGCCAGTTTCCCGTTGATATCTTTCTTCTTACACAACCACGTAGTACGTTGCTGTCGGTCTTGACTAACAATCACCTTCCATATACGTAATGTCTTATCTTGTTGAGAGCCCACACCAATGCGAGACATTCCAGCTCATTCAATTGGTAATTTTCTTCTGCTGGAGATAACGCCTACTAATGAAGGTAATTGGCCGATCACCCTCGTCCTTTTTCAGTACCAAAACAGCTCCAATTCCTCTACTGCTGGCATCAGGGAATAACTCGAGATCCTACACTCCGTCGTCGTAAATTAGGACTGGGGCAGTTGTAAGTTTTTCCTTTAGTTGGAGCATAGTCTCATCGTGTTCAGAGGTCCAATCTTTTGCTACGTTTGAATCCTTTTTTAGTAGTCGGTTGAGTGGCCTAGCTATTCCCGCAAAACCACGAATAAATCGCCTATAATATGAGGCTAGACCCAGAAACGACCTCAGCTGCGTAGTGGTTTTCGGTCACGGAAAATTTTCCACAGCGTTTATCTTTGCGGGATCGGGGCTTATTTCATCAAAGCTGAGGCGATGGCCTAAATACGAGACACTTGCTGCCTCAACATTTCTTTACGTTGAGGGTGAGGCCGGCGTTCCCTATGGCATCCAGTACGCGATCTAACCGTTGATTGTGTTGCGTAAAATCGCCTCTAAACACCAGGATATCATTCATGTAGACTAAGCATTCGGTCCATTTCAGTCCTTCCAAAAATTTGTCCATGAGGCGTTGAAAGGTGGGAGGAGCCCCGCAGAGACCAAAGGGGAGTTGAGTGAATTGGAAAAGGCCATCTGGAGTGACGAAGGCAGTTTTTTCTTGATGTTCCTTTGCCACGGGTAGCTGCCGGAATCCACTTTCGAGGTCAAGGCTGCTAAAATACCTCGCTCCCGTAAGCCGATCAAGTACATCCTCTATCCTCGGAAGAGGATAAACGTCTTTTTGTGTAACGGCGTTGAGTCGCCGGTAGTAAATGCAAAATCGGTGGTCGCCATTTTTTTTTCGAACCAGTACGACTGGGGAGCTCTAGGGGCCATTTCCTGGAACAACAACTTCTTCGTTCAACATTTCTCCTACTTTCTGCCAGATGACTCTTCCCTCCGCCTCGGAAACGCAGTAGGGAGCTCAATGAACAGGTCGAGCAGAATATTTGATTCTGTTTGAATGAAGATCATGAAACTGATTCTATAACACTATATTCACATTGAGTATACGTATATTTGATGCTGTCACGAGCCCAAAGGCTAACCAAAGGAAGCCACACCTCTTACATCCGTCAAGGTGTGAATGTAGATATATTGTTTGAATGTAGATATTGAAACTCACAGTATCACACTATATTCACATTGAATACACGTATATTTGATACTGTTTGAATATAGATAATGAAACTGGTTCTGTAACACTATATACACATGACTACACGTGTATTTGATGCTGGTTGAATGTAAATATTGAAATTCACTGTATCACACTATATTCACATTGAATTCACGTATATTTGATACTGTTTGAATTTAGATCATTAAACGTATTCTATAACACTATATTCACATTGAATACACGTATATTTGGTGCTGTTTCAATGTAGATATTGAACCTCACTGTATCACACTATATTCAAATTGAATACACGTATATTTGATACTGTTTGAATGTAGATATTGAAGCTCACTGTATCACACTATAATCACATGGAATACACGTATATATGATGCTGTTTGAATTTGGATATTGAAACTCACTGTATCACACTATATTCACTTTTAATACACGTATATTTGATGCTGTTTGAAGGTAGATATTGAAACTCACTGTAGCAAACTATATTCACACTGAATACACGTATATTTGATGCTGTTTGAATGTAGATATTGAAACTCACTGTATCATACTATATTCACATTGAATACACGTATGTTTGATGTTGTTTGAATGTAGATATTGAAACTCACTGTAGCACGCTATATTCGCATTGAATACACGTATATTTGATACTGTTTGAATGTAGATCATTAAACTTATTGAATAGCACTATATTCACATTGAATACACGTATATTTGGTGCTGTTTCAATGTAGATATTGAACCTCACTGTATCACACTATATTCACATTGAATACACGTATATTTGATGCTGTTTGAATGTCGATCATGAAACTAATTCTATAAGAGTATATTCACCTTTACTAGCCGTATACTTGATGCTGTTTGAATGTAGATATTGAAATTCACTGTATCACACTATATTCACATTGAATACATGTATATTTGATACTGTTTGAATGTAGATCATGAAACTGATTCTATAACACTATATTCACCTGGATTACACGTATATTTGATGCTGTTTGAATGTAGATATTAAAACACACCGTATCACACTATATTCAAATTGAAAACACGTATATGTGATGCTGTTTGAATGTAGATATTGAAACTCACTGTATCACACTATACTCACATTGAATACACGTATATTTGATGCTGTTTGATTGTAGATATTGAAACTCACTGTATCACACTATATTCACATTGAACACACGTATATTTAATGCTGTTTGTATCTAGATATTGAAACTCACTGTATCACACTACATTCACGTTGAATACACGTATATTTGATACTGTTTGAATGTAGATCATGAAACTGATTCTATAACAATATATTCACATTGAATACACGTATATTTGATGCTGTTTGAATGTAGATATTGAATTCACTGTATCACATCATATTCACATTGAATACACGTACATTTGATACTGTTTGAATGTAGATCATGAAACTGATTCTAACACTATATTTCTGATTCTAACACTATATTCACACTAGTATATGGCGGCCCGTCTCAGGACGGTAATAGGTGAAGTCTAGTATTAAGTGTCTGCTCTTGTTTTCTCCCTGCTTGCAGCTTCCCCCTCCCTTCTTCCACCCTCGGCTCACGATTATCCATCCCTCTGCTTTTACATACTGACTGATATTTTATTCCAGTCCTTTTAAGTTCGAAAAATTAATGTTGAACTCTTGCCGGTTGCAGTTGGAAATCTTGTTCAGGTTTTCGTACCTTACTCCAGGTATTTGAATGTCATGCGGTTCCTTTTCGACTAATGGTAAGAGGGACGGAAAAGAAGAAAGCAAAATGTTAAACCTAGCCAGAGTCAGTTGAAGTTTTTACTTCTTTTGAGTTATAAATTTTTACACAACTTATTCGTTGTTATCTGATGATGGGTCACGAACGAATCGGCCAACGAACGATCAGTCGTCAGTTGGGCAACAACGTTGATTTAGCATTACGCTGATGAAATTGCAAAAGCTTCTGTTTAGAATGTCCCCTTCTCGTAGGCGAACAATTTCCGAAATCCACTGTAAATTGCCATAAAATGAGAATACTGGATGTTGCCACTTGCTCGATTATGAACTCTGTTAAAGGATATGTTGACAGTCAAGAGTTTGCAGCTAAATGTTTAACTCGTGGACTGCTGATATGCATCTCAGACGTAAGGTATCGTTTCTCTAGAATGCATAATTGTACTGAAAGCTTTATGTCATATGTGACTGGTTGAATGCTTTGTACGTGTGACTTTCAAATTTCTTGCAGTTTAGTGGTGGTTTAGCTTAGCTTAGTTTAGGCATCCTTTTGGGCGAGCGCAGAAGTCAAAGAAAACTGCTGTCCCTGGTTGAAACGCAGATCCTTATGTGTTGGTTACGTGACAGTCACACTTGTCACCCGGAAGTTCAACCAATTCTGTACAAATGTAATTGAGGCCTTCGATGAAATGGCATACACAGTTTGCTGAGGAGTGCACTGCAGAATAGAAATCTAGCAGCAGAATGCTATCAGCTGTTCCAATGAAAAACTTCGGTGAGAAACAGAAATTCAAAAAGTATGTGGTAAAAAACGTTTAACACAACCAGTTAATAGCTATAGTGAAAATGCGCAGCACCTTCGCCAGCAAGGTTTGAAAAAAATGAACGTTGTTGGTTGATGTTGGTGGAACTTGTTGAATGCTAAAATCTGAACGTTTTAATGAGGCACCTGTTGACAAATGAACACAGAAAGCTTTAAATCAAAGGTGATTTGTCTAGGGCTTTGCACCTGTGAGTTTGACATTTGTTTTCATTAATCATCAGTCTGAAATGGAACGGAAATGGAGAGCCCTATCCCATGCACTGGTTTGACAAAGTTGAACGCCGTTGTTTGAGGTGGCGGAAGTTGTCAAATGCCAACCTCTCCACGTTTCAGTGAGGCACCTATTAGCAAATAACCACTGGTAGCTATAAATAAAACGTTACTTGTTGAGTGCTTGACACCTGTGAATTTGGTATTTCTTTTAGTTGATCAACAGTCCGTCCTCGCGTAGCTCTTCACTTCGAAAATTGCAAATAGAGTGTGCCTGTGAAAATTGCAGTATGCAACTCAACGAATTGTTCATCTGTAAACATGAGAAAATGTGTGATCTTCAAATTAAGAAACGATAATTTTTTGAAAACGTAAACAGCCAAACGGTAAACAAAAACCACAAAGTATGTTGAGAAAGAACTGAAGCGGAAGTGTATACCCTTTACCTGGATGAGTTGGCAAAGTTAAACTGTGTTGATTGAGGATGGTTGGAGCTCGCTGCATGCCAAGATCTGCACGTTTCAATGAGGCACATGTTAATAAGTAACTACTGAAAGCTTGAAATAAAACGTGGCTTGTTGAATTTTTGACACCTGTGAGTTTGTTATTTCTTGTAGTTGATCAGCAGTCCATTCTGGCGTAGCTCTTCACTTTCAATGTTGCAAATGAACTTGGCCTGTGAAATTTGCAGAATGCAAATCAATGAATGCCTCATCAGTAAACGTGAGAAAAGTTGTGATCTTCGAAGAAGCCACGATATCTTTGTGTAAACGCATCCAACAGCCAATTGGTAAACAGAAGCACCAAAACACTTTAAAATGGAACTGATGTGGAAATGCAGAGCCCTTTACTTGAAATGTGTCGAAAAACCTGCACACCATAGGTTGAGAATGGTAGAACTTGTTGAACCTCAATATCTGCCCGTATCAATGAGGTTTCTAATTACAAACGAACATTGAAAGGCTAACGTCAAACGTGACTAATTGAGTGCTGTCTACCTATGCCGATGACATTTCTTTTAGTGGACCAGCAATCCATCCTAACATTGCTTTTCCCTCTCGGGGTTGCGAATGAAGCGTGTCTGTTAAATTTGCAGATTGCAATTCAAAGGAATGCTTCACCTGTCAACGGGAAAATTGGAGGTTTTTAGATGAAGCCACTGACTGTAAATTAAAACAGCAAGGCAGTGCAAGAAAACATAAACGCACGTTAAAATAGAACTGAAGGTAAAAATGCTCAGCCCTTTCATCTGGAAGGTGTTGAAAAAGACTAAATTTTGTTGGTTTAGGGTATTACTTGTTGATTGCTTAAACGTGCATGTTTGAATCAGCTACCTGTCGACGAATAAACCCTGAGAGCTTCAAGTCATACGTGACTGGTTTAGCGCTTTGCACCTAAGAGTCTCACACTTTGTTGTAGTTTAGTAGGAGTTTAGTTTAGTTTTGGTACCCTTTTCGCAAGCCCAGACGTCAAGGAAAACCCATAACTGTTATCACCTGGTTAAAAACTGTTATTACCTGGTTGGAAACGCGTTCTAAAAAATTGGCTTAAAGTAATCGGTTACCCTGGTCAGTTAACAGCTGAGAATATAGAGCTCTTTCACCTGGAAGATATTGAAAAAGTTAAGCGCAGTTGGCTTAGTGTTGCGGAATTTGTTGAATGCCCGCTTCAATCAGGCACCTGTTGACAAAAAACCACTGAAAGCTGTAAATAAAACTTGACTTGTTTGAACGTTTCATAACTGTGCGTTTGGCATTTCTTTTGATCGGGCAACAATCCGCCCTTGCGTATTACTTCACTTTCAAAGTTGCAAATGAAGTGGGCCTGAGAAATGTACAAAATGCAACTCAAGTAATACTTCACCTGTAATTAGAAAATTTGTGCGATTCAGATGAAGCCACACTATCTTTTTGTGAACGTAAACAGTAGTCTATTGCTTACTATACCATACCAACACCTGTTGAAGGAGAACTGAAGTGGAAGTGAAGAGCTCGTTCACCTGAAATGGGTTGACAAAGTTCAACGCTGTTCGCTGAGGATGGTGGTTCCGGAGGTCTTAGAAAAAGGCCCAGACGAAAAAGGCCCAGACGAAAAAGGCCCGCAAAAAAAGCCCAGACGAAAAAGGCCTACTTTTTTCCAAATTTAAAAGTGGGCCTTTTTCTCCATTGGACTGGGCCTTTTTCTCCGTTTAATTTCCATGTTCGTACAAACTTTATATTTGTTTCCAAAATATATTTCCAACCTCCTATTCCGTGGAAAGTGGAATGTACATAGGTTGCTGAAACCGTTACCTTCTATAAGGTTTGCCGAGATGAAACAATGTTAGCGTATGTACGCTAGTTAACCTTTGATTATTTATTCGTTAGCAATCTGATTTCGGATTATATTAGTATTTATATTAAAATTATTTAAGATCTTACAAATATGTTTGTCAAATTGAAAGTTTACCTGAAAACCTTCAGCTCTTTGCAGAGCACCATTTCATGACTGTTTCTCTTCAATACTTCTCGCATTCCAACTTCAGCTTGGCCATCCAAGATTTTCACTTTGGTGGAATCTATTGCACCGAAATATTTCGGTGCAATAACGGCCTTTTCCCCTATTGCACCGAAATCTTTCGGTGCACTAAGGACCTTTTTGGCTATTGCACCGAAATCTTTCGGTGCACTAAGTGGTTTTATTCCCTATTGCACCGAAAGATTTCGTTGAAATAATATAGTTTTTCCCCTATTGTACCGAAATATAAAAATTCTTATACGACTAATATGCTATGTTTATTACTAATTAAGATTTCGGTACTCGCGTGCTAAGTGCCGTAATTTAAATATTTGTGTTGTACAGTGGCAGTGTCTTGTTGTGGTTAAGGCTTTTATTAAGGTAAGCCCCATTTCCGTATTTTCATTATGCACGGCATTTTTTTACATTTTCCACTTCGGCCTGACTATGCCTTCGTGGGCGTATTTTTTTTTCTTTTCTTTCGGCACGCCATTTTTGCCCACCGGACCATGCCTTCGTTGGGCATTTTTTTTATTTTTTTTCTTTCGGCGGGCCATGTTTGCCATCCAGACTATGCCTTTATGGGGCATAATTTCTTTTAATTTTTTTTTTCCGGCGGGCCATTTTTGCCCGCCGGACTATGCCATCGTTGGTCTTTTATTTAATTTTTTTTTTCGGGGGCCATTTTTGCATATGCCTTCCTTGGGCATCTTCACAAGTCCATTTCTTCACTGATTCTACCCTTGTGGTAGAATTTCGACCCTGGGTGCCAAAAAATATTTCTGTTTTTTCCCGCGGGCCATTTTTGCCCGGCCGCCTATGCAATCGCGAATTATTTTTTTTTGTCGTCACATTTTATGCCATGGAAAGATGCACCATGTGCGACTGGTTAAAATGACCCGCCCAAAAAAAAGAAACAAAAAAAAATCGGGCCGGAACAAAATGGCGAGATGAAAAGAAAAAACAAAAAAATTAATGTCTCGTTAAGGCATAGGGGGCCGGGTAAAACCGGTGCACCGTAAAGAAAAAACTTTAAAAATGCCCCACAAAGCTGTAGGTGGATGGGGAAAAATGACCCGCCGAAAAAAAAACGAAATTCGAAAAGAAGAATTATACTACGAAGGAAGAAAAAATAGGCAAAAAATTACTAATTAAACACTCAAATATACCTCGGGATCTTTTGTTACGATAGGGTAGAACAGTTTTAAGTGCAACGAAATCTTTCGTTGCAATAGGGGAAAAGGCCGTTATTGCAACGAAAGATGTCGTAGCAATACACACAGCAATACGAATACGACGTTATTATTAAGATATTTAAAATTTGATAATTTAAAGAAGTAAATAGTTAAATTTAATATAGTTCTTAGTAATAGAGGTGTTAATTTTTAGTTATGATAGGCTAGAAACAACTTTTAAGTGCAAGGAAATCTTTCGGTTCAATATCGAATAAGGCCACTTATTGCAACGAAAGATTTCGGTGCAATAGTGGAAAAGCCCTTATTGCAACGAAAGATTTCGGTGCAATAGGGGAAAAGGGCGTTATTGCACCGAAATATTTCGGTGCAATAGATTCCACCTTTCACTTTGGCTTCGAGTTTTTTTTGTTATCGTTGCCACTTTTGAATCTGAAGTGTTCGCAAATTTTTAATGTGTTCTTCTAGAAAACAAAATAAACATTGAATGTGAATGAGAATGCATAATATGTTCCACGTCAACAATTTAAGTGCAAGCTGCACCTAAGTCTCTGTAGAAGAGCTTACTCAATTTACCTCTTTAAAGCAGCTATCCGTCCTTTATGGTAAAAGGAGTTTTTGGTAGAATCTATTGCACGGAAACATTTTGTCGACGAATCTAGCATATTGTTATTTTCTTTAGAGAACGACATTTTCAAACCAAATCTAGCTTCAGGACGCCTCCACTTGAGGGCAGTATAAGCAGAGTAAGTATCCAAAAAATCGTATGAAGGGTAGTACAAAAAACCAACGTAGTAAAATAAACTCTTAAGATTGCCGATTGAAATTTTAAAAAATGTAATTCTTGTATTACAAATTCAACAAAATTTAGTTACTTCTTTATTGTTCATGGTTTCCATCTGCTTATACTGCCCTCAAGTGGAGGCGTCATGAAGCTGGATTTGGCTCGAAAATGTCGTTCTCTAAAGAAAATAACAAAAAGCTAGGTTCAGATAGTGTGATTTATGGAGTGATCAGTGATAATGTTGAGAGATCAAGGTAAATAATAATAAAGTTTAAAGGTTATAATATGAGAGGCAGTTTTTGTAAATGGAAAAAGAGAAAACAAGAACTTGAAAGTGACGTCTAAACAAAATTTGTAGGAAATGAAGACCCAAAAAATCAAGAGCCTTATAAAACGCGAGGGTCCATTGACATCGTCGCTCTTAAAAAGCAACTCTCTCCTGAAGACTTTTTCATTTCTAGCTTATTGACCAGCTTCCAACTGAAAGTGTATCTACAGTTGACGATCTCAATAGCAATAAGGTTGGTGTTGAACTGGAAGAATGTCTAGCAGCTAACACCTCACACTTAATAGGTATGTATTAATCTTTACGTTTAAGGAAGGCGTGCCAGCTTATTCCATCTATTTTCAGGGAAAAGGCTGGATTTGTCTGATAGGACAATGAAAACAAAACTTAAAAGGAGTTAGAAAAATTGAAGAAGAAGAAATTTAAAAAGAAAAATAACAAGAAGCGGTCCTGAATTGCCAAACTTGCACAAGCCACCGAGGCAGCATCAGTGTCATCAACCTCTGATCCCACAGAGTTTGTCAAAACAGGTATTCCTGAACCAAGAACAACAAGTACACTGCTAACAACAATTTTCAACAGTGAAGGCTGCCTAGTTTTCAGAAAATTGGATTGAGGAGAACTACCTAATCCCTCACTCATTCTGAACAAGACCACTTTAGAGCCAGAAGCGGCAATGATTAAAACTAAAAAAAACTCAAAGACAAAGTGAAAATCTTCTATGGCCAAGCTGAAGTTGAGAATGCAAGAAGTATTGAAGAGAAACAGGCATGAATAGGTGCTCTGCAAAGAGCTGAAGGTTTTCAGGTAAACTTTCAATTTGACAAACATATTTGTAAGATGTTCAAAACTTTTAACCTTTCTGTATTGCAATAGGTAAAAAACAATGTGGAATTGCTTGCTAAATCAATTAAGAAACGAGATGAAATCAAATCAGAAAGTAAAAATAAGTTGGCTGAACACATCGAAGAATAGGAAAAGAGAATGGAATAACAACAGAAAACAAAGAAAACCAACATTAAGAAAAAGGAAACTGAAAAGAAAGAGCATAAACTGAGAAAACCAAAGATAAAAGGCAAGTTTATCGTATGAAAGACCGATACTGTCTCATGGATGAGATAGCTCCGTGTTCTTTCATGTGCAAGACATGTCGTGATAGTTTTTTACAAAAATACACTGGAATGCCTTCCATGATCGTGGAAAATTTGAAGAAAAAAAATCTTAGATTCATTTTAAAAGGTTTCATGTCTTCATTAATCATAGACTCATAAAAAAAAGTCTTTCATGGTAGAAATTACAATTGATTTGTCATTATTAGTAGCTTTGTTAACGTCAAGTACAAAGCTTCCTTATATTTCAGTGCAGTATGTGATGTAATTAGGTAACCAATAGCTCCTTGAAAATGTGCGTAAGGGGTAAACTAGATACGAACAACGTAAAAAATCATTTATAAAAATGCTGGAAAAATGCAAGTTCTTGCCAGAGACGTAGATGGTTTTCTCGGAGTAAATGTGAGGTTATTCTTTAACAAACGGTTGCTCTTTAACAATAGCCATGCATTTACTTTCGAATTTTGACTCATCGATGTTCCTACGCAAATTGTATATTCCAGTTTTGCTTGAACTATTTATTGCTTTGGTGAAAAGCGCTCCTAGCCTAGATAACAGTCAGCAGTCACACCGCCTGGAATAGTTATAGCAGTAGGTTATGATTTTAATATATATATTGGGCTCTTTGTAACTTTGAAAAGAATTGAAAATATGATAAGGAAATAAATGATGTAAAATCAATATTGAATTATAACAGTCTCTTTTTTTGTTCCTTACTTCAGATGATACTTTAAGTTTATAATATTATTCCTATAAACATTGTTGATCAAATTTTAATAAGAACGAACTAGTCTTCATGTTAACATATCTTTGTACCCAGCACCCACAAAAGCCCCGCAAAACTCATTCAATTTTCGTATTCAAAATGAACAAACGGTCTTTATCTATGGCATAAGCATCGGCAATGGGAAGTGATAAGGGAGGTGGAAGGGGAGTTGGGGGGAATGAGCAAAGAGGTTGGACAGAACAAGGCGAATTGCGAAAAACATAGATTTCTTATATTCTGTTCAAAGAAGCGATAGTTGTTCAATAAACAAAAATTGTAAAAAATGAACTTTATATAACGGGATATTAGCAATGGATAAATACTAACATAATCGGAAATCAGATTACTACCGAATCAATAATCAAAAATTAACTAGCCCACATACGCTAACATTGTTTGATCTCGGCAAACCTTATAGCAGGTGACGGTTTCAGCAACCTTCGTACATTCCAAATTCCACGGAATAGTAGGTGGGAAATATATTTTGAAACAAAAATGAGGTTCTTACGAACTTGGAAATTGAGCGGAGAAAAAGGCCCAGTCCAATGGAGAAAAAGGCCCACTTTTGAATTTGGAAAAAAAGTGGGCCTTTTTCGTCTGGGCCTTTTTCGCGGGCCTTTTTCGTCTGGGCCTTTTTCGTCTGGGCCTTTTTCTCCGCCAATCGTAGATCATGAAACTGATTCTATAACACTACATTCACATTGAATACACGTATATTTGATGCTGTTTGAATGTAGATATTGAAACTCACTGTATCACACTATTGTAACGAGCCCACAGGCTATCCGAAGACAGCCACACCCTCAACATCCCTCAAGCGTTTCACAAGTGAAAGCGAACGTGTCCCCTCCCATTTTACCTTCATTTTGTATGTGTGTTAGTAGTATAAATACTGCATGATTGTAACATGTAATTGGGACTTGTTACGACAATCCACTGCAATACACGAGGTTTGAAACTTTACAATTGGAGGTCCCAACGAGACTCACACTTGTTGTCCAGTACAAAGTTTCTACCCGTACCTTATTTCAGTGATTGTGCTCTACACTTCCCCGACGAGTCTCCAACAACTCTACCAGACCAAGGAACACCATCAAAGGTAAGCGAATGCCGCTTGATCATATTGTATCAGAGACTACTCGTAAGGAGAATACTTTGTATCCGAACATTGCTGACGAACTATCTCCACCGTTGTACCCCGTATTTCCCGAGCCAGACACAACCAACCAAAATCCCAACTACTCTCGAGAAAAATTTTTAGACCACTGGAAAACTCTTGTGGACTTAGAATTTGAACAAGAAGTAGAACAAAACAAAACCTATCAGACTACCACGACAAAAGCAAAAATCCAACAAATAGAATCCAAAAAACAAGAAGTTATTAAAGAGACCCACAACGCATTACAATTGTATTCATATACGTTGTTAGAACCATCGTTGCAAGTACCAAGTGGTATAACAGCAGAAACTATTACAAACACCACAAAGACAGTCAAAAATTACGTAGAATCCCTTGGTGGCAACACCGAAAACCTTGACAGTTTATTACAGCAAATTAGCATTGTACATGGTAAAGAGAAAGAATTCTTATTAGGTACCAGCCGTATTTTACAAAGAGAAGTAGTACTTGCGCAGATTACAGAGAAAAAATGTTCGTCTGAACTCAATTTTGAGTTACAGAGCTTAAGAAAGCAGCTAGAGAGCAACAAGAAAAAGGCAAAGAGTTCCAAATACACCTTAAGTAGCTCCCTCGAACAACTCCAAGAAAGTAACGAAACTCTAAAAAACTCCCTTGAAAAAACTGCCAATCGAATAAGCGAATTAGAAACAAGCCTTGAAAGTGCCACAGCAACAGAAAACCAACTACAAAACCTGTTACGAAAAAAAGAAGCCAATATCATAGCAGTTGAGAGAGAAGGGCAAGAAATAATTAGCAAACTTGAAAGTGAAAGAAAACAACTGGTTACGAAGTTAGAAACCGCCGAGCAACAGATAAAAGCAGCTTTAGAAACAAACAAACAACTTCAGACAGAAACAAAAGAAACAAAAGAGATCCTTGAAAAAACCTTAACAGAAAAAGTCGCCTTACGAAGAAGTCTGATAGATATTACTACAAAGAATAAAAATCTTGAAACAGAATTACAAAAAATCAACGCGCAGACAATAAACCAAGAAGAAAAGATTAAGTATCTGGAAAACAGGATAAGAGAATATAGAAAGCAACAGGTAACATTCGCTGAAACCGAAGACTTAGACAATTCCAACGAACCAGGAGAGATAACGAAATTAGTAAGTGAGATAAACGACCTAACCTCAATAACAGAAGGAGACAAATCCCTTCACTTCGAGTTAGAATCTGAACAAGTTGAAAAACTACAGCAATTCAACAACGACCTACAAAACCAAATCGAGATCCAAAACGACAACCTTCTTCAACTAGAGCGAAAGTACCAAACTCTCAAAAACAAAATCGAAATGGGACTTTCACACAAAGAAGCTTCAAGAATTGACCGCGACACAACAGATACCGATAGCCTTGATACATCCACAACCCAACCAATTGTAAAAGCATTAGGAGAATTATTTTCCAGAGAAGACAAAAAGTCAATTCCAATCTTCAAAGGGAAAAGTACTGATAAACTAATAACAGAATGGCTGAAGGACGCCGAACATGTCGCACGCAACAACGACTGGGACGACAACCAAAAAATACGATTCTTCTCTGACAGACTAAAAGGCGATGCCTTAGAATGGCATGGAAACTACGTGGAAGAGCAAGGTGACGAATTAAGTTATGACGAATGGAAAACTGCCATTATTGCAAGATTCCAGGATGCATACGACTTAGCAGCACAAAGAAAAAAGTTATCCACGCTAAAACAAAAACCTGAAGAGAAATGCAAAGCCTTTATTTCAAGAATCAACAGTCTCTACGAGTCCATTGAAGGCAAAGAAGAAAAATCTGACCAAAACCAGACCATAGTTGAAGGTCGACTCATAAACACAGTCAAAAGAATGAGAGATTATACCAAAATCAAAATTCTGATGCAAGGCATTTTACCAAAATTCAGAGCAGAGCTCTATTTTCGAATGCCCGAAGACCCTGAAGATTTTGATCAGCTTTGTAAACAATTAATCATATCCGAAGGTATCCTATATAGCAAGGAAACTGCAGAAGATAAGGAAATAAATGCGGTGATAGCAGGGATAACGCACCACGAGAAACAACAAGACAACGAACTTTCACAACAAAAGACAGAAATTGAATTCTTAAAACAAAAAATTCAGGAACTGGAAAAAACTAATAAAAACCGTAACTTGGCACAGGATACTGATATAACCGTAGCAGCAGCAGATCGATACGAACCAAGATCCTCACGATCAAGTGATCGGTACTCCAGATCACAAAATCCGCGAGTTCGATTCGACGACAGTTCAAATAGCAGAGGCCCCAGTAGTGACCGAAATTTCGGCCGAAGCAGGGAGAACAGCCCATACCGCAACAATTATACTTCACCACGAAGACAAGGTACTTCCCCAGGGTATCGACAACCCAATTACCCTTCATATCAACAAACACCGAGACCTTCATACAACAACGGACCGACCCATTACAATCAACCACACTTTCAACCGAGCAACAATCAACAAGCGTATCACCAAAACCCAGGTTATCCACGACAATACCCGCAGCAACGACAAAACCAGCCGAACACCCACGACACTCTTGGAAATAAGATTATTATCTGTTACAAGTGCAATAAAAAAGGACACATTGCACGAGAATGTTGGACAGATATGGCACGTATCAACAACCCGAACCACCGTCCAATGCAGTAAACACAATATCCCTACCAACCAACCCTTTAACACAAAATTTAGAAATAGCGATACCCAAACTAATCCGTATACCAGTAAGAATTTTTGGAAAAGAAATTAAGGCTTTAGTAGACACAGGAGCAGCAGCCAGTTTAGTTTCTGACAGCATATTTTTTAATCTAAAGGAGTATGAAGAACTTAAACATGTTAAAGACTCCCCTTCGCCAATATTTAGAACGGTGTCAGGAGAAATACTAAAATCGAAAGGGAAATATGGGTTTTCAATCACCATTAACACCAATCACGTCATTAAGCATGATTTCTTTATTATGGAAAACTTGAACGAAACTTGCATATTAGGATTAGACTTCTTATCGAGCAACAATGTAAAAATTAATACTAAAAACAGGCAGATCAATTACGATCATTCCGGAAAAGAACATAGCTTTGGTAAATACACACTCCCAGTATATAGCATAACTTTTGGCAAGACAGGTATTAATATTCCACTCCTCCCAGACCGTTCGTCAGATAGTAACTACAACAACGATCTGACAGTAGCAGATTATCGCAGCCTAGAATCTTTCTCCCAATCAGAAATTAACAAGAAATCTAAGCGAATTGGACAAACCCAAGAGAGTGAAACGACTAACATCTCCGACGAGATACGCATTAAAATTGAAAATCTATTGAAGAAACACGAAACTCTATTTGCAGAAAGAGAATCAGATTTGGGTCTAGCAACTGATGTAAAACATTCCATTAACATAGGATACAACGCCCCAATTACTCAACGATTGCGTAGAACACCAGAAGCATTAAAACTAATTGTCAAAACAAAGATTGAAGTAATGGTAAATAACAATATTATTAGAGAAAGTCACAGCCCATTTGCAGCAGCAATTGTAATGGTTCCCAAAAAAGATGGAGAAATGCGTATGTGTATTGATTATAGGGCACTTAACAAAATAACCGTAAAAGACAAATACCCATTACCAAGAATCGACGACACAATTGATGCATTGAGCGGATCAGTTTACTTCTCAACATTGGACTTACTAAGTGGCTACTGGCAGATCGAGATAGAAGAAAACGACAAACACAAAACCGCCTTCATTTGTGAACTTGGACAATACGAATTTAATAGAATGCCATTTGGACTAACAAATGCACCAAGCACTTTTCAACGAGCAATGAACAACATATTGAAATCAGTATTGTTCAGGTTCGCATTGGTTTACCTGGATGACATCATAGTGTTCAGTAATGATATTGCTGAACATGTGATACATCTAGAAGCAGTGTTTAAACTTCTTAAAGACGCAGGACTAAAATTAAAAAGAAAGAAATGCGAATTTTTCAAAGAAGAATTAGACTATTTAGGATATATTGTTTCGAAAAAAGGAATAACACCGAGTACAAAAAAGTTAGAAGCAATCATCAAATACCCAGCTCCCAAAAACGTGAAAGAATTAAGCTCATTTCTAGGTTTGGCTAGCTATTACAGAAAGTTCATCAGGGCTTTTGCTGATAAAGCCCACCCACTGACAGCGCTAACGAGAAAATCAGCCGAGTGGAAATGGGGAGAGGAACAAAGGGACGCCTTTGATTGTATCAAGAACTGTCTCATAACTAGACCTATCCTAGGGTATCCAGATTTCACGCGCGAATTTATCATCTACACAGATGCCTCAGGATACGGTATAGGAGCAGTCTTGGCTCAGATGCAAACTCTACCTCAATCAGCGGATTCAGCGGAGTCCGACGTACAGGAACCCCGTGAATCAGACGGCGCGGAAGTCGTCATAGCGTATAGCTCTAAACATCTGAACGACCGCGAAGCCAAGTGGTCAACCACAGAGAAAGAGGCTTACGCCATCATCCACGCAATTGACGTATTTAGAACGTATCTATACGGACGCAGATTCACCGTATTTACAGACCATAGACCTTTAGAATGGTTAATGAGCAAGACAGAACCCGCAGGAAGATTAGCTAGATGGGCACTAAAAATACAAGAATTCGACATCGTCATTGGGTACCGGCCTGGGAAGTCGCACCAAAATGCAGACACCCTAAGCCGTATTCCCATAGTGCCAATAGCACGAGTAGAAACAAGGGCAATGGAAAGAGGAACTGTCACAAGAGAGCTAGAAAATATTCGAAAAGAAGGTGAAAATCTAAAAGAAAAACTAAGGATTGAAAGATTAAAGAAACAAGAACAGCTGGAGAAAGAAAACGAAAGTATTCAAAAAGAAAACGAAAGTTTTGAGAGGGAAAGTCAAAGGAAGAGCGTAGGTTTCGAAAGAGAAATTGGAAGTGAAAGTAAAAGGTCTGAGAAAGAAGACAGATGGATAGAATTACAGCAAGCAGATAAATATTGTCAAAAACTAATGATGGAAATACAAGAAGATAGCCAGAAAAATAGAAATAAAAAATTCTCAAGCAACTTTATAATCAATGAAAAGGGTCTATTAACAGATAGACAAGGAAAATTAGTAGTCCCTGTACCGTTAATCGACGGAATTTTACGAGCAAATCATGATCACATGATGGCAGGGCATTTAGGAATCGAAAAAACAATAGCCAGACTTAGAGAACAATACTTCTTCCCATACATGCGACAAAACGTAACAGAACACATCAAAAATTGCCTTAAATGCGCAAAACGCAAGGCTGTGGGAGGAAGTAAAGCACCATTGCAACCTATGCCCCCAGCCGAAAGGGTGTGGGAAAGACTTGCGATGGATATTGTGGGTCCCGTTCAAGAAAGCGCAAAGGGACATAAGTATATTTTAGTCCTATCAGATTATGCCAGTCGTTTCGTCTTCACGGTTCCAATGAGAGATCAAACTGCCCAAACAATTGCTACAATACTGGTTAATGATATTTATACAAAATATGGATCCCCCGAAGTAGTACTAACAGATCAAGGAACTAATTTCCTGTCGAGCTTAATCCAAGATATTTGCAAATTATTTAAAATCAAACAAATCAGAACAACAGCATACCATCCCCAGACAGACGGATTAGTAGAACGATTTAACAGAACCCTATGTGACATGTTGGCTTGCTACGTAACGGATGAACCAGAAAATTGGGACAAATATCTACCATTTGTCACATTTGCTTACAACACAGCGAAGCAATCAACACTGCAACAAAACCCATTCTTTCTATTCTTCGGGAGACAACCAGTGCTCCCAAACGACATCAAAATAGACAGGCGATACGAAACATACGAGGATACCAGTGTAATGTACTCACACCAATGGAAGAAGGCTCAGCAACTAGCGAAGGAACACCTATTTCGGGCACAGACAAAACAAAAAAGATACTACGACAAAGGAACACAAGCGATCAAATATAACATTGGTGACTTTGTGCTACTGAAAGCTCCACCAACTGCCGGAAAATTCATCAACAGGTGGAATGGACCATTCAAAATCATCAGAAATTTCTCAAATCTCACTTATGAGATTCAACACGCGAGCAATGAAAAACTAAAATCAGTGGTACACGTCAACCGCCTAAAGCTCTACGTCCCGGCAAACCAAGAAACAGAAAAATTATCTAGTGTTCCACAACAACCAGGAAGTGAAACAGTGCGACGAGGACCAGGCAGACCAAGAAACAACTTCATCAACAACAAAAGAATACCTGTCCGTAGAGCGTGTTGGCATCGGCATCATCATGCAGCAGAAACGGAAAATTGTAAAATCATCGCACCAAATCTCCCCGGTCCTATACCAATTAATCCTGCACACACTAGAATGACGAATCCACGATACAACTTACGGCAACGCAACGAAGTCTCGAGATTCTAAAACGTCCAAATTTTCTTTTCGCAGATGGAACTGATACTATCACTCATCCAATTACTCACCATCATTCCATCCACATATCCCATCTATTCAACCGTATGCGACTGCCAGAACGTAAAGACCAGAGGAATTTTAGATATAGAGGCACCCTATTATACTGCAATAACAAAGAATCAGATACAGCTCACTTACCCAGAATACCCACGTTGTACACTTTAAAAACAACACAAAAACCAGCAGCCTCTTGGAAAGGCTGGACCTGCAAGCAATGGATAAAAACGAAGAAAATAACTGGGTCATTCTGGATCGGATCTTTCGACACCATATATTCACAAGAAACTAAACTAATTTCCCCACTGGAATGCTGGAGAATGGTGAACGACAAGAAATGTGGCGATAATAACATGCAGACCGGACCAGCGGGTCTGAGTTTCACAGCCACCCCGACAGGCGAAGGGCAATGGTATGCCATAAAAACATATCACACCCTCAACTGTGTTGCAGAACAAATCACCTTACGGCAGGAAAAACAAGACGACCCAATCGAGAGCCCATTTGGACCATTAAATACTACCCAGCAAGAAGGACACTTCATCCAAAATCAAAACACAATAGTATGGGGAGATAGGACAACAAATAATTCATATTCTCAAACCTTGATCAAAGGAAGCGGTTATCTGGAACTTCCGAGAATACCGGAACGCGAAAACACCAGCCGTCTTTACGACACCAATCGACAGATCGAGATTTCATTCTTCAACAAACCAGATCGGGACATAACACCACAAGGTTACAAAGTTGTGGGCGTACCGCTCACATACCTAATCTTTCCAACCGAAACAACGAGAAAATTGTACGAGATGTTCAAAACAACTATACATACATGTATACAAAATACTCACATAGATACATCGGTGTGCAAGGACTACAGGGAACTCCAGTTAACCAAGCGGAAACGATCCATTCAACAGGAAGTTACATTCTTGCTCAACACCCCCTCGGAAGACTCAGGAAAACGTCTGTACAGCATTTCGTACGCCTGGGGACCAATAAGAATGGGATATCAACAGGCAATCAGGATCAACGAGAAGGACCGGAGTGTAAATTACAACGCCACTATATACATAATATACAAACCCGACGAAAACACTCAGTTAACCGCCCACTTTCGTCTCAAAGACGATGATCCACTTCCTCAAGGATCAGAATTCGAATACATCGTTGACCAAACAATAAGAATCCAGAACAGTAATATCTGTATCACGGAAGGAGAAGCAGGCCGACTAATTGTTGCTAAATGCTCAGAATTTTCAACACGGTGGATTCTAGATCAACAAAACCATCAATTAATTTCACAAGAATCGTATCTCTGTATTACACTAGGAACATACCAAGCTATCATATTGACAGAATGCAGAGATGATAAGAACAGCGTAACACAAAAATGGATCTTTGAAACTGTCAACACCAATCCAGACATCATAGAAAATTTCCCAGACACAACTTTAGCAGAAATGCAGGAAATTCAACAAGAACAACGGAAGGCAATCACAACCACGATTAATTCGCCGCTATTTGGAGGAATTTTAAAAACTAATCACGGTAGCGGAAATATAATCTGGGATATGATTGCCTGGGGCCTATTGAAAACGGAAAAACACCAAACGAAAAATGTCTAACACACCATGGAGTAAACAAGCAAATGACATTAGAAGAATGCGACAAAGAGTGGCCGCAATGTCAAGAAGAACTAAGAAAACTAATTAACAGCAACGATCCATTAGTACAATCACAAACAATGGTAGCCAACTGTAGCAAAGCAACAGAACGAGGACAAGCTTTCGAATATACATCTGATTTCACCATCAGACCGTTCAACACAAACACCTGTATCAAAGCCAATACGACAATGCTAGTACTTCAAGAGTGCGCTAGCACCAGCTCAATCTGGGGCACATTTGAGCACACAGGACAGCTCATGGCAACAGATAGAACTGGGCTACATTCACCCTCATCAGACAGGAAGTGTCTCACACAGAGAGTAGGACGGGTGACCCTGGGGCATTGTCACAGCTCCAGCCAAAAACAGCACTTTAACTTTGAATATCGCAACCCACACCAAATACGGACTCTCTCAGCGGCAGCCATCATAGCACTGCACACTAAACAGCCATTGGACGGGAAAACACTCCCAACCATACCACCACTAATGAAAAGAGAGGATAACAACCAATCAGAGAACAGCAAAACTTTGGCCACACCCCCTGCCACGCCCACAACAGAAAAACACACAACAACGACAAGCGTTACAACGACTACAAAGCCCACAATAAAAACCACACTGGGAACAACAGCAAAAACAACAGTAAAAAGCACTACGACAATTAAACCAGTTACAAGCACAGCAGCTAGCAAACCCACCACAACACAGAAAGTGACAACTAAACCCAGTATGACATCAACGTCAACAAAACCCACCACAACTACAAAACCAATAATCACATCGACAAGCACTAAACCCACCACTACTACTAGACCTACGGCAACTGCTAAGATAACTTCAACTTCAACAACCACTACAACTACAAAACTTACGACAACAACAACAATGGCCACTACGACAAGTTCCACAACAACAGCGACAACAACGACGCACCAGCCAAGCTCAATAACGCCGAGCACAAAAACAGTAATCGAAAGTTCGACTACCCAACAATCATCAACACATACTGCCGGAGTAACCCCTTTAGCACTAACGGGAACAACGTCTACAACAGAAGGAACTCAAATTCAGGCCATCGAAGAAAGCAGTATTCGAAACTTGCCGTTAGCTGATTCTTTGATAATTTCAATGGATCAAAAAGCTGAAGATACATCAAACAATGAAAATTTAGAAGCCGATTTACCCAAAAACATTGAAGAATTCAACGACAAAATTAAATACGAAATAAGTAAAATGCACGACCAATATAAGATAAGCATCGAAACTGAACACGAAAACAAGTTGGCAAAAGAAATTCGGGACGTTTATTGTCAACTATCAGCAATCAAAAGAACACAAGCAGTTATATTAGCCCAAACCAACGGAATTTTAGCAGCAGCAGCAGTAGGTTTACCAATCTGCACAAGACTACAAGGCTTCGGTCAAGCAATGACACTTCAACAATGCGAGGCAAAAAGAATTTTTATATCAGCAAACGAAACCAAATGTGGATTTCAGCCGTTTTTTACTTACGAAGGAAAAAACTGTACGATTGGAACAGATGGATGGTCAATTCATCCATATTCTGATTGTTTCTGGAAAACACCTTTGGTAAATTTAAATGGAAATCCACACACATGGGAACACAATTCTACGACAGGAGATTGGATACGCCAGAAACCTAGCATTCACATGCCTAATTTAGACCTCATTTCAGAATTTGAAGAACTCCATCTTAACGATTTCGACTTCGCGCTGAAAAGCCATCCAGCACACGAGACGATGGAAATGGAACAATTAAATATTCTAAATGACCTAGTTGGCAGAATGCAAGAAGGCAACTCCAATTCTGTTGGAGACATTGTAATGTCAGAACAACAAGATAATCAAATAGGAAACATGTTCTCATGGTTCGACAAACTAAAAATAATTGGTCTATCAGCGATAGGATTTGTACTATTCCTCGTATGTTTACGAATCTTCATTATTTGCAACCCCATCTCGAAGATAAAAGAACATATCCGCAGAAAACGGAACTTTACAACCAGATACGATGATGGCGTAGAGGAAGAACACGAACTCGCATCAATGATACCGGCACGAGAAACAAATTACCATTCGGAAATAGCAATCGAACAACCGTTCCTAAGAACAACCGCCCCTGCACAACTAACAACAGAAAGACAAGGTCAAATGCGCCCTCCCCGACCAAGTGCACCAAATTCATTAATTTACCCCTCTATCGAAACAACTGACACAATCACACGATGTACAGGAAAACACACCATGTGCACTTACGTCGTCGGATATGGCATGGTTTGGGAAGACCTATGCCGTTGCATGTCAGAAACAGACAATAGTAATTCAGCCAGAAAGTAAAAGTCCCAAGGTCATTGAAATTAAAAGTAGCCACTAAACATAACCCCTGACAAATTTAATTAATTACAAAATAAATTAGCTCCCAGAAAATAACACACTTATCAGCATTTTTTTTTTTTTTTCTCGACCACTTAGGTGATTTTTAAAATATATCCCATACTCGTAACTTTATAGTAAAACAAAAGGTAGAGACAAAACCCGAATAACAATTTTGTATTCCAAACTAACATGAAATAAAAAAAAAATTCAAAATAGAAAACCTTTGGGATAGACAAAACAAAAATTACAAACCCAAATAACATTTTTTTTTCCTCAACTAAAACAAACAAAAAAAAAAAAAAAAAAAAAAACAAAAAAAAAAAAAAAAAAAAATCAATAACAAAATCACCGGAGAAAAAGCAGTGTAGTGTAACAAAGAACGACAGAAACTAACGCACGAAGAAAAAGAGACGCAAGAACCCCTATAAGAAAAGACAATGACTTAAAAAGGAAAATAGAAAGTTCAAAATGTAACGGTATATTCATCAATTCGCCCCACGGCGAAATAGAAGACGGAACACATTAAAATAGAAGAAACTACCTGTTTTGAAATTAAGAAGAGGGGAACAAGAATTTATGAAAAACTCTGCAAAAGAAGACTTTTCAAAAAACTAACCTCTTCCCAGTGTTTCAACGACATAATTCAGACAAAGTTCTACAAAGAAAAGTGTCATCACAAGTCAACCTTTACTCTAAAAATGGAAAACAACAACATCACTCAGGATAACGCAATGGACGTAACCATCATCCCACAAGAAGAAAAAGAATACGAATTAATATACATTAGTGATACTGAAAGTGAGAATAGCCAGCAGGAGTACAAAGAAAAGGAAAGTGCTAAAAATGCAGATGTGAACAAGCAGATAGTGAAAAATGTAGAATGGAACGGAATCAAAACCGAGAAAAACGATTTTTCCGAACTAGAGAGAAAAAGGAAAGACATCAGTGAATCAAGTGACGACGACACCGAGGAGGTAAATGCCTATAGTGAAATGGAACCCGATCTGGATAGTACCTACAGTACTGAATTTATATTGGAAAATAACAGTGACAACGGTTTCCAATATGACCCACCCCACGGTACCGAATTGGAAAATGTTAGTGACACCGACCTCCAATGTGAACCGCCCAAAAAACGGAGCAGACCGAATAACCAACAAAGGGAAACAGAAACATGCAAGAACTGTCGGATGAAGACAATAGCACCCCTTTCAACAGAACAAGCAGAGAAGATTCAACTGCACCGACAGGCTACTATTGACTTGGAAGACGGAAAACTTTGTCTATCAATGATGGAAGCTACACTACCAACTATAAGAAGATGCATCCAAAAAAGATTAGAATCGCTAGGATGTTGGCCACGACAAAAAATGGCCATATTCCTTAATAAAAGATACGAGGAAGGACGTACCCTGCTCCACACCAGTATACAAAAAGTAAGGTACGACATAACTGATGCTCTACTTGCCTATGGGGCAAACCCCGAGATAATGTATCGAGGCAGCACAATTGGACACATGGCAGCGGAAAATAACGACTTATTCCTGGTAAGGATACTAAAACACCACAACTGCGAGTTCACAAATCGCAATAAAGACGGAGAAACCCCGCTAATGACAGCAATATCACACGAACATGAGGAATGCGCACGCCTAATTTCGACACCAACAAACATCAAAATAGCAACCAGCAAGGGCAGAACCATCTTGCATTACCTCGCCAGATATGGACTCGAAGACTTGGCTACGCAAATCTGTACAAAAAGAATAATTGACGTCAACCAACAAGACGAAACGGGCACAACTGCCTTACACGAAGCAGTGAAATATAAACGACTGGACATGATCGAATTACTGCTTCTACATGGAGCAGATAAAAAGATAAAAGACAACCGTGGACATACTGTAGTCAAATAATAACAGCACAAACATACAATAATCAAGACAAAGGTGGAACGAGTTATTCAACCATAGTCATCATTAGTATTCATAGAAGCAGCTGTAGTTGGTGACGGAAAAAGAAGAAGGAGAACAATTTCTGCTAAAAATTCAGGTGAAGGAACAAGTTTTTTATATTATCCGTAAAACAATAGTCGGTGATGGAAACACACACATTGGAGGACCAATTCTTCTCATCGAAGAGGGGAAGGAATGTAACGAGCCCACAGGCTATCCGAAGACAGCCACACCCTCAACATCCCTCAAGCGTTTCACAAGTGAAAGTGAACGTGTCCCCTCCCATTTTACCTTCATTTTGTATGTGTGTTAGTAGTATAAATACTGCATGATTGTAACATGTAATTGGGACTTGTTACGACAATCCACTGCAATACACGAGGTTTGTAGATCATGAAACGATTCTATAACACTATATTCACATTGAATACACGTATATTTGATGCTTTTTGAATGTAGATATTGAAACTCACTGTATCACACTATATTCACATTGAATACACGTATATTTGATACTGTTTGAATGTAGATTATGAAACTGATTCTATAACACTATATTCACATTGAATACACGTATATTTGATACTGTTTGAATGTAGATCATGAAACTGATTCTATAACACTATATTCACATTGAATACACGTATATTTGATGCTGTTTGAATGTAGATATTGAAACTGACTGTATAACACTATATTCACATTGAATACACGTATATTTGATGCTGTTTGAATGTAGATATTGAAACTCACTGTATCACACTATATTCACATTGAATACACGTATATTTGATGCTGTTTGAATGTAGATAATGAAACTCACTGTATAACAACTATATTCACATTGAATACACGTATATTTGATACTGTTTGAATGTAGATATTGAAACTCACTGTATCACACTATATTCACATTGAATACACGTATATTTGATACTGTTTGAATGTAGATCATGAAACTGATTCTATAACACTATATTCACATTGAATACACGTATATTTGATGCTGTTTGAATGTAGATATGAAACTGATTCTATAACACTATATTCACATTGAATACACGTATATTTGATACTGTTTGAATGTAGATCATGAAACTGATTCTATAACACTATATTCACATTGAATACACGTATATTTGATGCTGTTTGAATGTAGATATTGAAACTCACTGTATCACACTATATTCACATTGAATACACGTATATTTGATGCTGTTTGAATGTAGATATTGAAACTCATTGTATAACACTATATTCACATTGAATACAAGTATATTTGATGCTGTTTGAATGTAGATATTGAAACTCACTTTATCACACTATATTCACATTGAATACACGTATATTTGATACTGTTTGAATGTAGATCATGAAACTGATTCTATAACACTATATTCACATTGAATACACGTATATTTGATGCTGTTTGAATGTAGATATTGAAACTGATTCTATAACACTATATTCACATTGAATACACGTATATTTGATACTGTTTGAATGTAGATCATGAAACTGATTCTATAACACTATATTCACATTGAATACACGTATATTTGATGCTGTTTGAATGTAGATATTGGAACTCACTGTATCACACTATATTCACATTGAATACAAGTTCTGATTGGCTGTTGTAGTCAGGTGACGAAGTCACGTGACCAATGTCACGTGACCCAAAGTTTTTGTTTTTATCGGCAGCCATTTTGTTTTTTCTGAAATAGGTAATTTTGTTTAACAAAACAATCACCTAAGTGTAGCACTTTAAAATTTAGTTACTCGTATTTCGTGAGGTAAGTTAATGTATTAACCCTATATTACACTATTTAAAAGATTTCTAATAATAATTTGTTCTAAATCCTTTGCTTGTTATCCAAGGAAACTGGCAATATGGATGATTTAGAACCCAAAACAAAACGAATGAAGATGGACGAATACAATGAAAGGAAAAAAATAGAAAGAAGCAAAAAAAATCCTTTTCCTGGTACCCGTGGGTATGGTATTTGTAGCTCCGCGGTTCTTCTAAGCAAAAACGGTATTGAAACTAAGAACTTGCCTAAAGTTAGTAGGGAAAGAAGAACACGAGAAAGTTATTTAAAGAATCTTGATCAACGTTCATGTTCTGGTAAGTCTATTTCAGATATATCATCAATTAATTTAAGTTTTTATTGTATATAGTTATAAATATGTTTCCGTTGTCTGTTTGTGGTATTTTGTGAATTTTTTCTCCATCGTTTGTTTACAGGAAAAGATAACAATTCAAATATTCAAGACACAGAGGAAGATGCTGTTGCCTCTTCTTTGTCTTTTAAGGAGTATATGGAAACTACCAGTGGAATGGGTGAGTTACAAAGTTTATGAAGGAGAAACTTTTCGTCACACGCATTTTATGCACGTTGATCTTCCGGAAAAAAAATGCTCTTTCTTTTGTGGCGATGTCATATGTCGTTATTGGAAGTGGGCTCAAAAAGTTGCGCTACTCTTCCCTGAATTTAAGTCGACGACTGAAGACATGAAACCATTTCTTGAAAGAATGCATGCAAAGGTGCACGTATGGTACTGTCAGGTAAATAATTAAATTTTTATAAATAAACTATGTTTTACAAGAAAACTTTCAATTTCAGATTCTCTGGGTTGGGCATTGGATGTTGAATGCTGTCCTGACACTTGGAGAAGAGCAGGAACAAGTGTTCTCTAAAATGTCAAGATATGGTAGCGTAACGAAACATATGGGAAAAGCAAGTAATCATATTTTTATTGTAACCAACAATTACAAATACAATTGCCCTTACTATTATTCTTAGACCGCAGGGACCATATAACTGCTGCTGTTCTATTCTGGAACGTACAAAAGGAAAAAGGAATGGTCCACCAACTTGTTAAAAGAAGAGAGAGAGTATGGAATTTCTCATTTGTTTTATACTACGTTCAACCTTTATAAATTCACTTTTTAGGCTTTAAACCAAATAAAGGTTTCAAGTAAGCAGCTTAAAAGTGATTTTGAAACATATCATTTAAAATCTGAGGAGCTTCCCAGACTTCTTGAGGAACTCAGGAAGACGGCCGAAGAATACAAAGGTATCATTGAAGTTACTTAATTTAAAACGTATCTGAAAGTATATTCATTTATTCCTAAAAAGCGGGGAGGAAACAAAACAAAGATGCGGAATCTCTGTTAGAAATGGCTCAAAAGACTCTGGAAGGATATAACGCGCATATCAAAATTCTTAAAAGTCGAGTCTCTAGGATTGCCACAACATCCGGACAAAGGATAAAAATCAGAAAGGCAATGGCGCTGTTGTCGAAAAAAATCACGGAACTTATGGCGTTCATTACTACAAACTCAAAGTACAACATTAACAAAGACCACTTGCTGAATGGTCACTTTCCGTGGCAAAACTCTGAGCCATCTACAACCAAAACAAAAAGTATTCCTGCATTCGCTCAAGTAATTTAAAAACGTACTAAAAATTTATTTTTTTCTTTTAGTGACCTTTCACGAAAAATTCCAGATAATCGATAACTGGATGTTGCTATTGCGATCAAAGGAAGAAATATTGCAGCCAGAAAAAGAGATGCGCAACTTCGTTAATGGAACAGAAAGTCTTACTCGAAACAGAAACAAAGTCACATGTTTCCTTGATAACGTCAACTAGTTCAACATAGAATCGCTCAACAAAAGGCCGTTCTTATATTGCATGAATTAGCTAGTCTGCATGAAATGTTGATTTCTGCTGTTACTACATTTCATGAAATCGACGAACAATTTGTAGATAAAACTGACACAAGGAGTTTAATTTCTTCCACCTCAAAAAGTGTCATCAGGAAAGAAACTAATAAGGAGCATGACTACAACTTTTCAGATTCAGAAATCCTAGAAGATTCGTCTGATGAGGAAACGTCCGACAACTGGTCTGATAACGAATAAATATCTTTTTTGAAGTTGTATTGAAGAGATTGAATATGATATAAATATAATTGAATTCTTCTTGTATCTATGTTGCATTTTAAAAGTAACCATAAGTAATGCTATATTGTTTTTGGGGTTAAATAAGATGTACCGTTATACATTTAAATTCCCAATGAAAAAATGGCCGCCAGATGCCAGCAGCTGATCCAAATTTAAACATAATTTGAAAAACTAATTGCTATTTATTTCTTGTTCTAAAATTAACAAATATTATAGCAATTGATAGCTTTTAATGAGATCTATCGATTGGTGCCAAAACTGTAGTGGGAACAAGAAAAACAACAAATTCCCAAAAGCGTTTCTACTTTTTCGTTTTTGCGGGTCATCTCAGACCTCGACCTAACTGAGAAAACGAAAAAGTTACAACTTCTTTTGAAATTTTGGTTTTTTCATTTTCCCACTTTAAATCTTCAAAAAATCTTCGTAAACAGATTTCTATAGATCTCGTAAAGAGCTATACGTATTTATAAGATTTATTAAGTTTGGACTTATAATAAGGTAGAAAACAACAATGAATTTTTAAAGAAATTTACTGAAATTTTGGCATCTCGTGGTGGGATTTTATTCGACATTATATGTGTAAATCTAAAAATAATCGTCAAAACAACGAAATTTTTAAAAACACTACACCATTACTGATTTTATGCAAGTTATAACTAGATACATCAAAAATCGATTATATTCTTATCATATTTAATCTCTTCATTTGAACAAAGAATATTTCTTCGTTATCAGACCGAATCTTTCTAGAATTCATAAATCCTATGTTAAACTAATG